>NW_026876056.1:0-18634 GCF_032173495.1 Musca vetustissima
TCAATGAATGCTACCCAAATACGAATTGCGTTTAAAAATAAAAGGGTGGTACCTAAATTATTGCTTGTTATACTCATTGCGTATTACGCCATGTTCTGACGGGCATTCGAACAACGTAATTCACTCTCAGAATTACGTACATGAATTAACCCGTTCATACAACACTATTCTTAATTCATGTCATCAGAAGTTTTTAATTTCAAACTTTTTGTTTCTTGTTTTACACCAAAATTGTAACATATTTGCGTGAATCACATATGGATCTAAATAGAAAAAATGATTCTCTTTCTCCTGACTATAATATCAACCCCTATCTCTTTACTTTTAATTCATGTTTTCCATTTTTTCTGAAAATATTGTTGTTTTCAATACATTTTTATATTTTCTCAACTCAAATGTCACATTTAAAAAATTGGAGAATTTTTGTTTGGGTTTCCCCACTTTTGTTTCTCGTTTTGTACGCTAATTACAACCAAGGGGAAAGAAATGCATATTGCATTATGTAGACGACAAAATTTACATTCCTCTGCATATATAAAAACTAGAATTTTGGTTACTTTTCATTCATCATTTTCAATTTTACTGAAAAAGTTTGAAAAATTTAAAAATTTTTTCATGCTGTCAAAATTAATTTATTTTCGATAGATTCTCTCAATTGTTAGAGATGGGACAAAATTCTTGGTGATTCAGAGAGTGATTCGAATTGAACAACGTACAAAAGTCGGTGTTCGCTCAGACAATTTTGTATGGGGAACTAAGTAATTACTTCATAATTAAGGGTCGAACAACGAATGAGAGAGCGAACAACGCTCGTCTGTACATGGCATTAAAATAAAGTTGAAAATTTTCAACATTGACAATGCGTATTTTTTTGTACAACTTATTGTACAATAATACTTGAATTTAACTAGAACCATCAGCACAGCTGTTTGTACAATAAAGGTCTAGGTAGAATGGAGGCGTAGCGCGTTTTGTCTTATCGCGTTAACGCGTACAAAAAGTCGAAATGTATATATAACTACGGCAACAACAAAAATATTCATGGTTGTTGGGCAGTGAGTAGTCGATAAAAAAGGTGCCACTCATTTATGCCACGTTAAATTGTCATGTTGACAATTAGTTTCTATTATATAAAATTGACACCGATAGATTCCACCGACAGATTCCAATACAAGATATGAACATTTGCCTGCAATTTAAGATTTTCGCCTTTGCAAAAATATCTTTTTTGTAGAAATGTTCTTGATGGTTAGCTATGGGCTAGATTCTATTCAAAATAAAATTCCACACGGGCTATAGTATGAACAAAAAATATATCCTGTTGTAAACGTTTGAAATTATCCGCGACAGGGCCTTAAATTTGGTTCTTTGGGAAGCTAAGAAATTACCCCTTCCCATTAATAAAATCTTGGTTCCAAAAACTGTTCCAAACTATTTATGTTCTCATTTGTTTATAAAGTTTACAAATTTAAAACAACATTTCAATGTGTTTGACAATTTTGAAACTATATTATTGTTACTTACAACGTTACCTATAATTCGACGGGGCGTACAGAAAAATTCAACTTTCCCACTTTTGTAAAATGTTGTGTACGGCCGTATTACCCAAATACGTCGAAACCTTATCTTCAAGTGAATAATACAAACCGCAAAACAAAGTTGAAAATTTATTAAATTAATCCAAATATTTTATGTTCACATTCGAAATTTTATATTTTCTGAATGTTTTGTTTTTATTTTCAACAAAAGAAAAAAACAAAAATACGTTCTGTCATAGTTGAATTTTTTCAACTTTGAAAATTCGTACGTCGACGTATTTCGGTAACATTCATATAAATACATGTGTTTTACTTTTGTGGGGAAAAACGTCGAACGAGCTAGTTGAATTTTAGGTAAGGCTGTTATGTAGGGCTGTTAGTACGGAACGCATTTAATTTAGGTGCGAGCCCTCAACTCAAATCAGCTGTACGCTGTGGGTTAATGCATGTATGTAAAGGGCTAAGCAGAATGCTCGCGTTGAGCCATCCGTTGCGTTTTGTGTTATCGAAAATACAACAACCACAAGGAAACGATAACACTAACGCATGAAGTTGATGTGCGCTGCGCTTTGAAGTTAAATATATTTTAACTTTTTGCGTGCGTTAACGCGATAAAAAAAACGCTCAACGCGAACATTCTGTTTAGCCCTTAACGCTTGATGTGCGTTGCGCTTCATAGTTAAAATATATTTTAACTTTTTGCGTGCGTTAACGCGATAACAAAAAACGCTCAACGCGAACATTCTGTTTAGCCCTTAACGCTTGATGTGCGTTGCGCTTCATAGTTAAAATATATTTTAACTTTTAGCGTGCGTTAACGCGATAACAAAAAACGCTCAACGCGAACATTCTGTTTAGCCCTTAACGCTTGATGTGCGTTGCGCTTCATAGTTAAAATATATTTTAACTTTTTGCGTGCGTTAACGCGATAACAAAAAACGCTCAACGCACACATTCTGTTTAGCCCTTAACGCTTGATGTGCGTTGCGCTTCAGAGATAAAATATATTTTAACTTTTTGCGTGCGTTAACGCGAAAAAAACGCTCAACGCGAACTTTCTGTTTAGCCCTTAACGCTTTAATAAATATTTTCGATTACAAAACGTGCAGTATTACATTAAAGGGTTAAGCTGAATTTTCGCACTGCACGTTTTTTCTTATCGCGTTAAAGTGCATAAAAACCTAAAATATATTATCGAAATGCACATAAACTTGGAATCAGTTAGCACAATGGGATTTTAAGTTTAATTATTTACTTACAATTTGTATATATTTATAAATAAATTTCTAAGTATGTCTAATTTTTTTCTTGATATCATCTATTTTCATTTCCAAAATCTTGTGGCCTTATTAAATTATAATATAATATTTTTAAACATTTCATAATTGAACCAGAAAAATGTTTCTAGATACTTATGATTTATTCATGCCTGTGAAGTAATAAAATACTTCGCGCGTCTTTTCGTGTAAACAGTCTCTAACGCACACCATTTTCGCACAGTGGCAACATACGGTGCCACTGCCGACGCTTATTGCAGATGTTTCTCTTTACATGTGTTTTGAGCTCAACTTAGAAAATTTGGCCATTTGTGTTTGTTCTTTCAGCGAGTTCGGTTGTCTTCTTCGGATTAAAAAACAAAAATGGTAAGTGTATTAGGAAGTGCAAATGATTTTGAAAATGAATGATCTTTGAAATCAATGTGGTGAACAATAATCATTTTGAAGTAAATAATATTGTGTATAAAAATAATAGAATTGTGACGGAATAAAAAAACTGAATTTACAAATTTATGTGTTTGTGTGGCAAAATTTTCAATCATTACTCCAAAAAAAAAATGATTTTGGTAAAAAAAAATCACATTTTGAGTGGTAAATTCATTTATTTTTTTATTTCGTCACAATTCAAATATATGTATACTCAAAATTATTTACAGTTAACTTTGAAAATAAAATTCACCAGATTGGAAGGTTTTCATTTTCAAAATCAAAACTATTTTGATATTCTTCATACATTGTGCATTAAGGGCCCCATACACTATACATCATGCCGTACAGCATTTATCATAGATGTGTTATTTTTTGAAAGTTTATTTATATATGTGTGACACACACAATGCATGAAGAAAATAAAAATAGTTTTGATTTTGAAAATGAAATCCTATCAATCTGGTGAATAATATTAATTTTGAAAGTTGTCAGTAAATAATTTTGTGTACAATAATAATAGAATTGTGACGGATTAAAAAAACAACAGAATTTACGACTGAAAATGCAATTTTTGGACAAAAATCGATTTTTTGGAATATAGTGTATGGCAAACTCTTCAATCACTATTCCAAAAAATCGATTTTTGTGCCAAAAATTGCATTTTCAGTCGTAAATTCTGTTGTTTTTTTATTCCGTCACAATTCTGTTATTATTGTACACAAAATTATTTACTGACAACTTTCAAAATTAATATTATTCACCAGATTGATAGGATTTCATTTTCAAAATCAAAACTATTTTTATTTTCTTCATGCATTGTGTGTGTCACACATACATAAATAAACTTTCAAAAAATAACAAATACTATTATGATAAATGCTGTACGGTATAGTGTATGGGGCCCTTTTGGTGTCTATGCTTTAATAAGACTTCTAATTTTTCTTTTTTTTCTCTAATATTTCAGGAAAAAGCTTCATCCTCCAAAAATCAAGAAGGCAATGGCAAGAACATCATAATTTATCAATTTTATGGCAGTCAAATGCCGGTTGACCCCAATAATCCATATGTTTTAAAGAAAAACGATGAAAACAAAAGAAAACACAACAATGAAAATAAAAGAAACACAAAAGATGGAAACCTTAGAAAAAAAGGAAAAAAAACTTCGTACATATGGAAGTTAAAAAATGAAAATAAACTTCTAAGAGAGGAGCTCCAGCGGAGACAGCCTCTACAGGAGGAACCAAACCGCCCACAGCAAGTTGTTATCCCAATGAATCAGCAAGCTTATGACCCCGAAGAAGTGCTACTGGAATAAAAAGCTGCTATTTAATTTTATATCTTATATTTTATATTATTTATGCCATTCATTTCATTGATATATATAAAAGCCAATATGGCTTTTCAATTCATAAAATTTCAATTCAATTCAATTTAAAATAATCTCTGAAAATAATATTAAATACTTAATCTTAAATCTAGATTTTAAGAAAACTGTATAAAATAATATTTAAGTTTTGAATTAAAATAATAAACATAATTTTTATTATCTGTCAACTTCAAAACAAATTATTTAAAAAATCCACGTCTTATATAGGCTTCGAAAAAAATTATTTAAAAAATCCACGCCTTATATAGGCTTCGAAAAAAATGTTTTTTAAAAAAATCCATCCCTTATATAGGCTTCGAAAAAAATATTTTAAAAAGCCACGCCTTGAATGGGCTTTGAAAAAAATATTTTAAAAAGCCACGCCTTGAATAGGCTTTGAAAAAAATTATTTTAAAAAGCCAAGCCTTGAATAGGCTTTTGAAAAATATTTTAAAAATCCACGCCTTGAATAGGCTTTGAAAAAAAAATATTTTAAAAAGCCAAGCCTTGAATAGGCTTTGAAAAAAATATTTTAAAAAGCCACGCCTTGAAAAAAAATATTTTAAAAAGCCACGCCTTAAATAGGCTTTGAAAAAAATTTTTTTAAAAAGCCAAGCCTTGAATAGGCTTTGAAAAAAATATTTTAAAAAGCCACGCCTTAAATAGGCTTTGAAAAAAAATATTTTAAAAAAAAATAGGCTTTGCCTTATATAGGCTTTGAAAAAAAATATTTTAAAAAGCCACGCCTTGAATAGGCTTTGAAAAAAATTTTAAAAAGCCACGCCTTGAATAGCCTTGAAAAAAAATATTTTAAAAAGCCACGCCTTGAATAGGCTTTGAAAAAAATTATTTTAAAAAGCCACGCCTTGAATAGGCTTTGAAAAAAATTATTTTAAAAAGCCACGCCTTGAATATGCTTTGGAAAAATATTTTAAAAAAACACGCCTTGAATAGGCTTTGAAAAAAAATATTTTAAAAAGCCACGCCTTGAATAGGCTTTGAAAAAAATATTTTAAAAAGCCACGCCTTGAATAGGCTTTGAAAAAAATATTTTAAAAAGCCACGCCTTGAATAGGCTTTGAAAAAAATATTTTAAAAAGCCACGCCTTGAATAGGCTTTGAAAAAAATATTTTAAAAAGCGACGCCTTGAATAGGCTTTAAAAAAAATATTTAAAAAGCCACGCCTTGAATAGGCTTTGAAAAAAAATATTTTAAAAAGCCACGCCTTGAATAGGCCTTGAAAAAAAATATTTTAAAAAGCCACGCCTTGAATAGGCTTTGAAAAAAAATATTTTAAAAAGCCACGCCTTGAATAGGCCTTGAAAAAAAATATTTTAAAAAGCCACGCCTTAAATAGGCTTTGAAAAAAAATATTTTAAAAAGCCACGCCTTGAATAGGCCTTGAAAAAAAAATATTTTAAAAAGCCACGCCTTAAATAGGCTTTGAAAAAAAATATTTTAAAAAGCCACGCCTTGAATAGGCTTCAAAAAAAATTATTTAAAAAATCCACGCCTTATATAGGCTTCAAAAAAAATATTTAAAAAATCCACGCCTTGTATAGGCTTTGAAAAATAAACTTTCAAAAAATAACAAATACTATTATGATAAATTCTGTACGGTATAGTGCTATGGGGCCCTTTTATGCTTAAAAATAAGACTTCTAATTTTTCTTTTTTTTCTCTAATATTTCAGGAAAAAGATTCATCCTCCAAAAATCAAGAAGGCAATGGCAAGAACATCATAATTTATCAATTTTATGGCAGTCAAATGCCGGTTGACCCCAATAATCCATATGTTTTAAAGAAAAACGATGAAAACAAAAGAAAACACAACAATGAAAATAAAAGAAACACAAAAGATGGAAACCTTAAAAAAAGGAAAAAAAACTTCGTACATATGGAAGTTAAAAAATGAAAATAAACTTCTAAGAGAGGAGCTCCAGCGGAGACAGCCTCTACAGGAGGAACCAAACCGCCCACAGCAAGTTGTTATCCCAATGAATCAGCAAGCTTATGACCCCGAAGAAGTGCTACTGGAATAAAAAGCTGCTATTTAATTTTATATCTTATATTTTATATTATTTATGCCATTCATTTCATTGATATATATAAAAGCCAATATGGCTTTTCAATTCATAAAATTTCAATTCAATTCAATTTAAAATAATCTCTGAAAATAATATTAAATACGTAATCTTAAATCTAGATTTTAAGAAAACTGTATAAAATAATATTTAAGTTTTGAATTAAAATAATAAACATAATTTTTATTATCTGTCAACTTCAAAACAAATTATTTAAAAAATCCACGTCTTATATAGGCTTCGAAAAAAATTATTTAAAAAATCCACGCCTTATATAGGCTTCGAAAAAAATGTTTTTTAAAAAATTCATCCATTATATAGCCTTTGAAAAAAACATTTTAAAAAGCCACGCCTTTGAAAAAAAATATTTTAAAAAGCCACGCCTTTGAAAAAAAATATTTTAAAAAGCCACGCCTTGAATAGGCTTTGAAAAAATATTTAAAAAGCCACGCCTTGAATAGGCTTTGAAAAAAATTATTTTAAAAAGCCAAGCCTTGAATAGGCTTTTGAAAAATATCTTAAAAATCCACGCCTTGAATAGGCTTTGAAAAAAAAAATATTTTAAAAAGCCAAGCCTTGAATAGGCTTTGAAAAAAATATTTTAAAAAGCCACGCCTTGAAAGAAAAATATTTTAAAAAGCCACGCCTTAAATAGGCTTTGAAAAAAAATATTTTAAAAAGCCACGCCTTGAATAGGCCTTGAAAAAAAATATTTTAAAAAGCCACGCCTTAAATAGGCTTTGAAAAAAAATATTTTAAAAAGCCACGCCTTGAATAGGCTTTGAACCCACGCCTTATATAGGCTTCAAAAAAAATTATTTAAAAAATCCACACCTTGTATAGGCTTTGACAAAATATTTTAAAAAGCCACGCCTTGAATAGGCCTTGAAAAAATATTTTAAAAAGCCACGCCTTGAATAGGCTTTGAAAAAAATTATTTTAAAAAGCCACGCCTTGAATAGGCTTTGAAAAAAATTATTTTAAAAAGCCACGCCTTGAATATGCTTTGGAAAAATATTTTAAAAAAACACGCCTTGAATAGGCTTTGAAAAAAAATATTTTAAAAAGCCACGCCTTGAATAGGCTTTGAAAAAAATATTTTAAAAAGCCACGCCTTGAATAGGCTTTGAAAAAAATATTTTAAAAAGCCACGCCTTGAATAGGCTTTGAAAAAAATATTTTAAAAAGCCACGCCTTGAATAGGCTTTGAAAAAAATATTTTAAAAAGCCACGCCTTGAATAGGCTTTGAAAAAAAATATTTTAAAAAGCCACGCCTTGAATAGGCCTTGAAAAAAAATATTTTAAAAAGCCACGCCTTAAATAGGCTTTGAAAAAAAATATTTTAAAAAGCCACGCCTTGAATAGGCCTTGAAAAAAAATATTTTAAAAAGCCACGCCTTAAATAGGCTTTGAAAAAAAATATTTTAAAAAGCCACGCCTTGAATAGGCTTCAAAAAAAATTATTTAAAAAATCCATGCCTTATATAGGCTTCAAAAAAAAAATATTTAAAAAATCCACGCCTTGTATAGGCTTTGAAAAAATATTTTAAAAATCCACGCCTTGAATAGGCTTTGAAAAAAATATTTTAAAAAGCCACGCCTTGAATAGGCTTTGAAAAAATATTTTAAAAAGCCACGCCTTGAATAGGCTTTGAACCCACGCCTTATATAGGCTTCAAAAAAAATTATTTAAAAAATCCACGCCTTGTATAGGCTTTGACAAAATATTTTAAAAAGCCACGCCTTGAATAGGCCTTGAAAAAATATTTTAAAAAGCCACGCCTTGAATAGGCTTTGAAAAAAATTATTTTAAAAAGCCACGCCTTGAATAGGCTTTGGAAAAATATTTTAAAAAACCACGCCTTGAATAGGCTTTGAAAAAAAAAATATTTTAAAAAGCCACGCCTTGAATAGGCTTTGAAAAAAATATTTTACAAATTTTGTAATTTTTCATACAAAAGTCAGCTTAATATTGTCTAATCCTTATCAAAACAGGCATGCTTATTCTTATTCGCGATGTTTGGGTCATAATTGAGGCCTCTAGAGCGACCAGAAAAGCCGATAAAAATTAAGTTTTTGGTCCATTTCATTCCCTAGATATTAACCGATCTTTACCAAAAACAATACGGGTCTTAATTGGCCAAAACCCATCCTGCATGCAAAATTTCGTGATGATTGGTCCTCAACTGTGGCCTGTTTCGTGCTTACAAAATATAATGGACAAACGAACGGACGGACAGAAACACATGTCTAGATCGACTCTGCTAGTCGAGATATGACGACCGGTATACTTAAAGGTGGGTCTAGGACCAATATTTTGCGGCGTTACAAACTCTTGGGACTGCACAAAGCTATAACACCCTAACAGCATATTTGTGTAGGTTATAAAAACCCTAAAAAGCCACGCCTTGAATAGGCTTTGAAAACAATATTTTAGAAAGCCACGCCTTGAATAGGCTTTGAAAAACATATTTTAGAAAGCCACGCCTTGAATAGGCTTTGAAAAAAATATTTTAGAAAGCCACGCCTTATATAGGCTAAGAAAAAAATGTTATTTAAAAAATCAAACCCTTATATAGGCTTCGGTCCACTTCATCACACAAATAATTATCTGATCGTCGCCAAAGATTGTAGGCGTTATCTTCAACCATAACTGGAACTTCATGGAACATTTTAAAGCGATCAGCGCTATATTTCCGCCCTCTAGTAAAGGTCAACCACTGCCCTTGGATATACCAACAAATTTTCGAGTCTATGTCCTTCAGGGGTAAATCTATACGCTGTAGAATACAAATTATGTAATTTTTCACACAAAAGTCAGGGTCCATTTGACCCGCTAAATATTGACCAATCCTTATCAAAACAGGCATGCTTATTCTTATTCGCGATGTTTTGGTCATAATTGAGGCCTCTAGAGCGACCAGAAAAGCCGATAAAAATTAAGTTTTTGGTCCATTTCATTCCCTAGATATTAACCGATCTTTACCAAAAACAATACGGGTCTTCATTGGCCAAAACCCATCCTGCATGCAAAATTTCGTGATGATTGGTCCTCAACTGTGGCCTGTATCGTGCTTACAAAATATAATGGACAAACGGACGGACGGACAGACACACATGTCTAGATCGACTCTGCTAGTCGAGATATGACGACCGGTATACTTAAAGGTGGGTCTAGGACCAATATTTTGCGACGTTACAAACTCTTGGGACTGCACAAAGCTATAACACCCTAACATCATATTTGTGTAGGTTATAAAAACCCTAAAAACCACGCCTTGAATAGGCTTTGAAAAAAATATTTTAGAAAGCCACGCCTTGAATAGGCTTTGAAAAAAATATTTTAGAAAGCCACGCTCTGAATAGGCTTTAAAAAAAAAATATTTTAGAAAGCCACGCCTTGAATAGGCTTTGAAAAAAATATTTTAGAAAGCCACGCCTTATATAAGCTACGAAAAAAATTTATGTAGGCTTCGGTCCACTTCATCACACAAATAATTATCTGATCGTCGCCGAAGATTGTAGGCGTTATCTTCAACCATAACTGGAACTTCATGGAACATTTTAAAGCGATCAGTGCTATATTTCCGCCCTCTAGTATGGTAATGGGTTACTAAATAATATCTGAGTACATAACACCTGTAAATATTTAAGTGTAACTCCCACAGACGTCAATATAAATGGTATCAATTAAAAGGTCAACCACTGCCCTTGGATATACCAACAACTTTTATATTCTATGTCCTTCAGGGGTAAATCTATACGCTGTAGAATACAAATTTTGACTTTTGACAAAAGTCAGGGTCCATTTGACCCGCTAAATATTGTCCAATCCTTATCAAAACAGGCATGCTTATTCTTATTCGCGATGTTTGGGTCATAATTGAGGCCTCTAGAGCGACCAGAAAAACCGATAAAAATTAAGTTTTTGGTCCATTTCATTCCCTAGAAATTAACCGATCTTTACCAAAAACAATACGGGTCTTCATTGGCCAAAACCCATCCTGCATGCAAAATTTCGTGATGATTGGTCCTTAACTGTGGCCTGTATCGTGCTTACAAAATATAATGGACAAACGGACGGACGGATAGACACACATGTCTAGATCGACTCTGCTAGTCGAGATATGACGACCGGTATACTTAAAGGTGGGTCTAGGACCAATATTTTGCGGTGTTACAAACTCTTGGGACTGCACATTGTGACTGCTCCTATTTTGACCGCAGACGTGTAAAACTTTGTCAACACATGTAGTTTATTGACATTCACAATAATCATTCAAAAAGTCAATTTTCAATTTTTTTTATTATTTACGCCTTTTTGCGTTTTAGCTAACGATATATAAGCCCAAATATTATATTAGGTTGGGGAAAAAGAAAACCAAAAAATGACCACCTCTCCTGTTGACCAATTCTGGCCGTTTTTGGTTTTCCCTTCCAGTCCGACCAAATACATTGTTCGGACCAAATTTGCGGCCTCTAGAGCGACCTGAAAAACCGAAAAAATTCAGTATTTGGTCCATTTCATCCATTAAATATTAACCGACCTTTTCGAAAAACAATGGGGGTCTTCATTGGCCAGAACCGATCCTACATGCAAAATTTCGTGAAGATTGGTCCATAATTGTGGCGTGTATCCAGTCCCACCAAATGCATTACAGAACCTTCCTGGCCGTTAGTCCAGTTTGTGCCACGGTCTGAGGTGCTTCACCGTTCTTTGGCTACGATCGTTTTCGCACAGGTTTATCGTATCTGATCCATTTCTCATCTCCAGTCACCATCCGTTTAGGAAATGGGTCTATTTCTTTCCAAGGCTTCGCAGATGGAAATTCGATCCATCCTATTTTTTAGTTAATTTTTTAATTTTTAATTTTAATTTTTTTTTCTTTTTGAATCCAGCTCCTGAACGATGTTACGAAAAAAGAATGTTGAATGAAAAAAAAGCACTCAACACATCAAAAAAAATAGAGAACATACAAAAAATATGTTCTCTATTTGTTTTGATGCTCTGCTTTACAAAAAATAACGGTACCTGCCGTTGCATTTTTCTACAAAACAACAACACATACTTGGTTGTGCAAATGTGTGTACATAGTTCTCATTTAAATATAGACTCTATATTGTAGAGTGAACAGAAACATTACGCTTTGGTATATCTGTTTCACTCTTCAAAGAGAGTCTATACTTATGAGAACAATGACAAGAGAGAGCTAATCTCTCAAAAACGCAGCAACAAGAGATTGCTCTCTTCCGAAGCTGTTTGTTTTTCCATATTGCCAGATCAGTACCATATTGCCAGCTAGTACCATGTTCTGACGGGCATTTGAACAGCCTTGTTCGCTTTCACAATTAAGGGCTAAACAGAATGTTCGCGTTGGGCGATTTTTGTTATCGCGTTAACGCACGCAAAAAGTTAAAATATATTTAACTTCAAAGCGCAGCGCACATCAACTTCATGCGTTAGTGTTATCGTTTCCTTGTGGTTGTTGTATTTTCGATAACACAAAACGCAACGGATGGCTCAACGCGAGCATTCTGCTTAGCCCTTTACATACATGCATTAACCCACAGCGTACAGCTGATTTGAGTTGAGGGCTCGCACCCAAATTAAATGCGTTCCGTACTAACAGCCCTACATAACAGCCTTACCTAAAATTCAACTAGCTCGTTCGACGTTTTTCACCACAAAAGTAAAACACATGTATTTATATGAATGTTACCGAAATACGTCGACGAAACACAAACAGCTGTGCTGATGGTTCTAGTTAAATTCAAGTATTATTGTACAATAAGTTGTACAAAAAAATACGCATTGTCAATGTTGAAAATTTTCAACTTTATTTTAATGCCATGTACAGACGAGCGTTGTTCGCTCTCTCATTCGTTGTTCGACCCTTAATTATGAAGTAATTACTTAGTTCCCCATACAAAATTGTCTGAGCGAACACCGACTTTTGTACGTTGTTCAATTCGAATCACTCTCTGAATCACCAAGAATTTTGTCCCATCTCTAACAATTGAGAGAATCTATCGAAAATAAATTAATTTTGACAGCATGAAAAAATTTTTAAATTTTTCAAACTTTTTCAGTAAAATTGAAAATGATGAATGAAAAGTAACCAAAATTCTAGTTTTTATATATGCAGAGGAATGTAAATTTTGTCGTCTACATAATGCAATATGCATTTCTTTCCCCTTGGTTGTAATTAGCGTACAAAACGAGAAACAAAAGTGGGGAAACCCAAACAAAAATTCTCCAATTTTTTAAATGTGACATTTGAGTTGAGAAAATATAAAAATGTATTGAAAACAACAATATTTTCAGAAAAAATGGAAAACATGAATTAAAAGTAAAGAGATAGGGGTTGATATTATAGTCAGGAGAAAGAGAATCATTTTTTCTATTTAGATCCATATGTGATTCACGCAAATATGTTACAATTTTGGTGTAAAACAAGAAACAAAAAGTTTGAAATAAAAAAACTCTGATGACATGAATTAAGAATAGTGTTGTATGAACGGGTTAATTCATGTACGTAATTCTGAGAGTGAATTACGTTGTTCGAATGCCCGTCAGAACATGGCGTAATACGCAATGAGTATTTCGATAACAAGCAATAATTCAGGTACCACCCTTTTATTTTTAAACGCAATTCGTATTTGGGTAGCATTCATTGAAATCGTACGCATTCGCATTAGGTATGACCCTAAAAAAATAGAAGTGTCAAAATTACTTTGTTTTTGATTATGAATGAATAAGATTTATTCTGAAGATTATTTTAGCGATGATGAAACGGTGAGCATGCTGAGCCAACAATTACACGGTAGCTGTGTATCGATGCGCAGTGTAAAATCAAATAAATCATCACCCATTCGACCAAATACCAGTACCTCACCACGTTTGGTCAAATCGCCATTAACCTCATCGGCATTTTCCCTAAATCAATTGCCAAGGATACAAATTTCACCAAATTCCAGTTTTAGAAGCTATGCTGGAGAATATCAAACATTGAGGCATCATTCTTTACGGCTGGGAATACGACCGCAGTGTTTAATGGAGACAATACCTTTGCCAAGCGTCAGCAGCAGCCTCCCATACAACAACAACGTATTACCTCGGGTATTTTTTCACCATTTTCCGCCTCAACCAGTGCGGTGTATCAACAAACTAATCAAAACACAACTATCAGATCAAACAGGCTGCTCTCCCCCACCAGATTTAGTACCACCAATTTAGCCCATAACAACTCGACCACTTCCTCATGGCTTGCGGGGGTATACTTCAATCAAAGGCAATCAATGTCGGAAATTCCCAGGAATGGTTTACTACTGCAAACAGCTGTTGCCAGCCCCTGACACCCATGGATGAGGGTCTATCACGAGCATCGTCACATTCTTCCGAATTTGAATCATGGTGGTGCAGGAAATCCAATGTCAAGAGAAAATTCTCTATGTCCAGATATGAATGACTATCATCAAAGAACACTAACAATGGACAACCTAAATGGTTTCCAACCCATATAGGTTGGTTTAGGCTTAGGTTTTATTTACTTATTTGTTAATGTCATTAATATTATTATTATTGATGAAACTAAAACAGGACTTCCTAGGAAATTAGGTAGTATAATAAAATAAAACTACTATGTAATAATAATAATGAAACTATAATAACACACACACACACTGCCGTTGTTCAAAAGACTAATTATTATTACTTTATGAAACACACAACAAAAAACAGATTTCAAAACAAAAAATATATGGAATTTTATGTAATAGAAAAAAAAGAATAAATAAGGTAATACATATTTGGAAACAAAGTAAAAACTGGGACTAAAAGCTCTTTCCATGGCCTATCCAATGGTACATAGTCTAGGGGTGCATTAGGTCCAATTTTCGCACAGTGGGCTGAAACGAATTTCATAGGGGTTTTCTTATATTGGAAATAACTAAAATTCTAACATATTTGGAAACAAAGTAAAACTGGGTCTAGAAGCTCTTTCCATGGCCTATCCAATGGTACATAGTCTAGGGGTGCATTAGGTCCAATTTTCGCACAGTGGGCTGAAACGAATTTCATAGGAGTTTTTGAATATTCAAAATAATTAAAATTCTAACATATTTGGAAACAAAGTAAAATTGGGTCCAGAAGCTCTTTCCATGGCCTATCCAATGGTACATAGTCTAGGGGTGCATTAGGTCCAATTTTCGCACAGTGGGCTGAAACGAATTTCATAGGGGTTTTCTTATATTGGAAATAACTAAAATTCTAACATATTTGGAAACAAAGTAAAAACTGGGTCTAGAAGCTCTTTCCATGGCCTATCCAATGGTACATAGTCTAGGTGTGCATTAGGTCCAATTTTCGCACAGTGGGCTGAAACGAATTTCATAGGAGTTTTTGAATATTCAAAATAATTAAAATTCTAACATATTTGGAAACAAAGTAAAACTGGGTCTAGAAGCTCTTTCCATGGCCTATCCAATGGTACATAGTCTAGGGGTGCATTAGGTCCAATTTTCGCACAGTGGGCTGAAACGAATTTCATAGGAGTTTTTGAATATTCAAAATAATTAAAATTCTAACATATTTGGAAACAAAGTAAAACTGGGTCCAGAAGCTCTTTCCATGGCCTATCCAATGGTACATAGTCTAGGGGTGCATTAGGTCCAATTTTCGCACAGTGGGCTGAAACGAATTTCATAGGAGTTTTTTAATATTCAAAATAATTAAAATTCTAACATATTTGGAAACAAAGTAAAACTGGGTCTAGAAGCTCTTTCCATGGCCTATCCAATGGTACATAGTCTAGGGGTGCATTAGGTCCAATTTTCGCACAGTGGGCTGAAACGAATTTCATAGGAGTTTTTGAATATTCAAAATAATTAAAATTCTAACATATTTGGAAACAAAGTAAAACTGGGTCCAGAAGCTCTTTCCATGGCCTATCCAATGGTACATAGTCTAGGGGTGCATTAGGTCCAATTTTCGCACAGTGGGCTGAAACGAATTTCATAGGGGTTTTCTTATATTGGAAATAACTAAAATTCTAACATATTTGGAAACAAAGTAAAACTGGGTCTAGAAGCTCTTTCCATGGCCTATCCAATGGTACATAGTCTAGGGGTGCATTAGGTCCAATTTTCGCACAGTGGGCTGAAACGAATTTCATAGGGGTTTTCTTATATTGGAAATAACTAAAATTCTAACATATTTGGAAACAAAGTAAAAACTGGGTCTAGAAGCTCTTTCCATGGCCTATCCAATGGTACATAGTCTAGGGGTGCATTAGGTCCAATTTTCGCACAGTGGGCTGAAACGAATTTCATAGGGGTTTTCTTATATTGGAAATAACTAAAATTCTAACATATTTGGAAACAAAGTAAAAACTGGGTCTAGAAGCTCTTTCCATGGCCTATCCAATGGTACATAGTCTAGGGGTGCATTAGGTCCAATTTTCGCACAGTGGGCTGAAACGAATTTCATAGGAGTTTTTGAATATTCAAAATAATTAAAATTCTAACATATTTGGAAACAAAGTAAAACTGGGTCCAGAAGCTCTTTCCATGGCCTATCCAATGGTACATAGTCTAGGGGTGCATTAGGTCCAATTTTCGCACAGTGGGCTGAAACGAATTTCATAGGGGTTTTCTTATATTGGAAATAACTAAAATTCTAACATATTTGGAAACAAAGTAAAAACTGGGTCTAGAAGCTCTTTCCATGGCCTATCCAATGGTACATAGTCTAGGGGTGCATTAGGTCCAATTTTCGCACAGTGGGCTGAAACGAATTTCATAGGAGTATTTGAATATTCAAAATAATTAAAATTCTAACATATTTGGAAACAAAGTAAAACAGAAGCTCTTTCCATGGCCTATCCAATGGTACATAGTCTAGGGGTGCATTAGGTCAAATTTTCGCACAGTGGGCTGAAACGAATATCATTGGGGTTTTTGAATATTCAAAATAATTAAAATTCTAACATATTTGGAAACAAAGTAAAACTGGGTCCAGAAGCTCTTTCCATGGCCTATCCAATGGTACATATTCTAGGGGTGCATTAGGTCCAATTTTCGCACAGTGGGCTGAAAGGAATTTCATAGGGGTTTTCTTATATTGGAAATAACTAAAATTCTAACATATTTGGAAACAAAGTAAAAACTGGGTCTAGAAGCTCTTTCCATGGCCTATCCAATGGTACATAGTCTAGGGGTGCATTAGGTCCAATTTTCGCACAGTGGGCTGAAACGAATTTCATAGGGGTTTTATAATATTCAAAATAATTAAAATTCTAACATATTTGGAAACAAAGTAAAAACTGGGTCTAGAAGCTCTTTCCATGGCCTATCCAATGGTACATAGGCTAGGGGTGCATTAGGTCCAATTTTCGCACAGTGGGATGAAACGAATTTCATAGGTTTTTGAATATTCAAAATAATTAAAATTCTAACATATTTGGAAACAAAGTACAACTGGGTCTAGAAGCTCTTTCCATGGCCTATCCAATGGTACATAGTCTAGGGGTGCATTAGGTCCAATTTTCGCACAGTGGGCTGAAACGAATTTCATAGGGGTTTTCTTATATTGGAAATAACTAAAATTCTAACATATTTGGTAAAAAGTAAAAACTGGGTCTAGTAGCTCTTTCCATGGCCTATCCAATGGTACATAGTCTAGGGGTGCATTAGGTCCAATTTTCGCACAGTGGGCTGAAACGAATTTCATAGGAGTTTTTGAATATTCAAAATAATTAAAATTCTAACATATTTGGAAACAAAGTAAAAACTGGGTCTAGAAGCTCTTTCCATGGCCTATCCAATGGTACATAGTCTAGGTGTGCATTAGGTCCAATTTTCGCACAGTGGGCTGAAACGAATTTCATTGGGGTTTTCTTATATTGGAAATAACTAAAAAACAAAGTAAAACTGGGTCCAGAAGCTCTTTCCATGGCCTATCCAATGGTACATAGTCTAGGGGTGCATTAGGTCCAATTTTCGCACAGTGGGCTGAAACGCATTTCATAGGGGTTTTCTTATATTGGAAATAACTAAAATTCTAACATATTTGGAAACAAAGTACAACTGGGTCTAGAAGCTCTTTCCATGGCCTATCCAAAATTAATCGCACAGTGGCACAGTGGTCTGAAACGAATTTCATAGGAGTTTTTGAATATTCAAAATAATTAAAATTCTAACATATTTGGAAACAAAGTAAAAACTGGGTCTAGAAGCTCTTTCCATGGCCTATCCAATGGTACATAGTCTAGGGGTGCATTAGGTCCAATTTTCGCACAGTGGGCTGAAACGAATTTCATAGGGGTTTTCTTATATTGGAAATAACTAAAATTCTAACATATTTGGAAACAAAGTAAAAACTGGGTCTAGAAGCTCTTTCCATGGCCTATCCAATGGTACATAGTCTAGGGGTGCATTAGGTCCAATTTTCGCACAGTGGGCTGAAACGAATTTCATAGGGTTTTTGAATATTCAAAATAATTAAAATTCTAACATATTTGGAAACAAAGTAAAAACTGGGTCTAGAAGCTCTTTCCATGGCCTATCCAATGGTACAGAGTCTAGGGGTGCATTAGGTCCAATTTTCGCACAGTGGGCTGAAACGAATTTCATAGGGGTTTTCTTATATTGGAAATAACTAAAATTCTAACATATTTGGAAACAAAGTAAAAACTGGGTCTAGAAGCTCTTTCCATGGCCTATCCAATGGTACATAGTCTAGGGGTGCATTAGGTCCAATTTTCGCACAGTGGGCTGAAACGAATTTCATAGGGGTTTTCATATTTGGAAACAAATATTCTAGAAGCTCTTTCCATGGCCTATCCAAAATAAGGGGTGCATTAAAATTCTAACATATTTGGAAACAAAAGTAAAAACTGGGTCTAGAAGCTCTTTCCATGGCCTATCCAATGGTACATAG
>NW_026876057.1:0-18650 GCF_032173495.1 Musca vetustissima
ATATAGGCCTAGAAAAAATATTCTTTAACAAATCCACGCCTTATATAGGCCTAGAAAAAATATTCTTTAACAAATCCACGCCTTATATAGGCCTAGAAAAAATATTCTTTAACAAATCCACGCCTTATATAGGCCTTGAAAAAATATTCTTTAAAAAATCCACGCCTTGTGTAGACCCTTGAAAAAATATTCTTTAAAAAATCCACGCCTTGTGTAGACCCTTGAAAAAATATTCTTTAAAAAATCCACGCCTTGTGTAGACCCTTGAAAAAATATTCTTTAAAAAATCCACGCCTTGTGTAGACCCTTGAAAAAATATTCTTTAAAAAATCCACGCCTTGTGTAGACCCTTGAAAAAATCCACGCCTTGTGTAGACCCTTGAAAAAATATTCTTTAAAAAATCCACGCCTTGTGTAGACCCTTGAAAAAATATTCTTTAAAAAATCCACGCCTTGTGTAGACCCTTGAAAAAATATTCTTTAAAAAATCCACGCCTTGTGTAGACCCTTGAAAAAATATTCTTTAAAAAATCCACGCCTTGTGTAGACCCTTGAAAAAATATTCTTTAAAAAATCCACGCCTTGTGTAGACCCTTGAAAAAATATTCTTTAAAAAATCCACGCCTTGTGTAGACCCTTGAAAAAATATTCTTTAAAAAATCCACGCCTTGTGTAGACCCTTGAAAAAATATTCTTTAAAAAATCCACGCCTTGTGTAGACCCTTGAAAAAATATTCTTTAAAAAATCCACGCCTTGTGTAGACCCTTGAAAAAATATTCTTTAAAAAATCCACGCCTTGTGTAGACCCTTGAAAAAATATTCTTTAAAAAATCCACGCCTTGTGTAGACCCTTGAAAAAATATTCTTTAAAAAATCCACGCCTTGTGTAGACCCTTGAAAAAATATTCTTTAAAAAATCCACGCCTTGTGTAGACCCTTGAAAAAATATTCTTTAAAAAATCCACGCCTTGTGTAGACCCTTGAAAAAATATTCTTTAAAAAATCCACGCCTTGTGTAGACCCTTGAAAAAATATTCTTTAAAAAATCCACGCCTTGTGTAGACCCTTGAAAAAATATTCTTTAAAAAATCCACGCCTTGTGTAGACCCTTGAAAAAATATTCTTTAAAAAATCCACGCCTTGTGTAGACCCTTGAAAAAATATTCTTTAAAAAATCCACGCCTTGTGTAGACCCTTGAAAAAATATTCTTTAAAAAATCCACGCCTTGTGTAGACCCTTGAAAAAAATATTCTTTAAAAAATCCACGCCTTGTGTAGACCCTTGAAAAAATATTCTTTAAAAAATCCACGCCTTGTGTAGACCCTTGAAAAAATATTCTTTAAAAAATCCACGCCTTATATAGGTCTTAAAAAGATGTTCTTTAAAAATCCACGCCTTATATAGGCCTTGAAAAAATATTCTTTAACAAATCCACGCCTTATATAGTCCTTGAAAAAATATTCTTTAAAAAATCCACGCCTTATATAGGTCTTAAAAAGATGTTCTTTAAAAAATCCACGCCTTATATAGTCCTTGAAAAAATATTCTTTAAAAAATCCACGCCTTATATAGGTCTTAAAAAGATGTTCTTTAAAAAATCCACGCCTTATATAGTCCTTGAAAAGATGTTCTTTAAAAAATCCAAGCCTTACATAGGCCTTGAAAAAATATTCTTTAACAAATCCACGCCTTACATAGGCCTTAAAAAATATTCTTTAAAAAATGCACGCCTTATAAAGGCAAGTCACAAAAAATATTCGCAAACTCCTCGAAATTCAGGCATTTAACTGCCAGTGTGCATTAAAATGAATATTCACGAATGTTGTTGTTGTTGCATTTCTGCCTTTTTTGTTTTTGGTTTTGATGTTGTTATGTGTAACTGTTATTTTGTTATGGTAACTCCCATCGATCTTCATTGACACTTCGATACAAAAATTTGCAATATTGGTAACAGTCGGTGGTGGAGGGAGGATAAAACTCCCATATTGCCGAAAATAGCTGATATATGCACTTTTTTATTTTCTTTCTTTTTGTTGTTAGTTTTGTTATTTTTTCTTTCACTTCAGTTCTATTTTCTGTTTACTTTTGTTTGTGCATAATAATAGCCTGTAGTTGCGAATAACAGGTTCAACATGTTTTGGTTTAGCGTAGAGAGGGATTTGACAATGAGGGCACCATGTTGAGTTGTTGAATTTATTAACAAACGACCGAACGACAGACCGAACCGAATGAATTTGGTTTTACATATGGGCACATAGATGGCTGGAAAAGAACTTTGCCACAGTAGTAGTTTTGTTGTTGTTATACAAATGTTGCCATTGAAAGTCGTTGCTGCATTTGTTTGGCAGTTTTCGACTCGGTTCTTACTTGGGGCGATATGTTACTGCTACTAGTAAATATAAACACAAATACACAAACCCAAACCCAAAAATTGGTTTTACCTTTAACCAATATAGTTATGGTTGTTTGTGTGTTCGTTTAGTTTTGGTTGCCTCCTAATGTCTGGTGTGTTATTTTCAAATGCGTCGCATTTGTCCTAGGTTGTTTGTCTATGTCAATAACTTGCATAGAAATACCTTCCCCCCTATCTCACTCATTCTTTCCATCGATCCTCTGTTCTATTCACATATTTTTCGTTTCAACATCATTGCAATCGCATCTGAATTATATGTGCCACATGTACTGCACTTATGTCTCCGAGGATATTATTATCCTGTGTTCTGTTTTTTTTCTTCAACAAAATAATATGTCAGTGGTGTTTGTCATTGGCATTGTCTGGCTGATTGTTATTGGCTTTCTGGATTTTTATATTATTTTTCGAATTATTGGTTTTTCCCGGTCTGGCTCACGGTGACATTTGTTAAACATATGAATTGGTGATTGATAACATCACAAAATGTTGAGATGTAATGGCTCATTGAGGAATTTGGGTCAAAAGGACTAGGTAGCATATAAAGATTAATATGAATAAGAATACGTGAAAGTAACACATTTATATTAAAATCGTTTTCAAGAATTTCAAAAAGGGATACGCTTGGAAGTAAAATCAACATAATATTTTAGTATATAGTAACCATTAAAGACAATTCTGGTTAAGTGGATATTCACTCCTTAGTTTGATTTTTCGAACAGCCAGAGTAAAATCTTTTGGCTAATAAAAAATATTTCCTTCCCCTTGACGGTAGAGAAACTTTTCTTAAACAAATACATACAGGTTTTAACGTATTCCGATATTGTTTTGAATTACCATTACCACATTAGATTATGGAAATTTAGCACTGATGGTTAGGAAAGTTGATATGAGGTTCAATTTTCATCATGGACGACGCCTTTAATTTTCTAGGACGATCAGATGATATTTCGGGGATGAGATGGACCTTAGAGGCCACAGTTATGTGGCGAATATCATTAATTTTTATCCACCATAGGTTTGCTGACAGATACTTGAAAGAAAAATGTAGGGAACATATCATAAAGTGAAACTATACCGATAATTCTACAAATCGATTTATGTACATCAAATACAATTTTCAGCAATTTTTTTACATAAAATATGAAAACCCCAAAGCGTAGATTGATACTAATAACACATGGTAGAGTATACAATCCTCAAACTACTGCAATTTAGATTGAAAATTTATATTAGGCTATGCCTAAAAGGGGACTAATATTTATTACATAGTGTTGGAATTAGCGAACGTTTGGGTTTATTATTATATGAGAGGCTATGCCTAATTAATGACCTATATAGCTAATTCTGTTGAAAAGGTGCTCAAAATTCCTAAAATAACGAATAATGTGATACAGTTATATACCTTCCCCGGAACTCATGTCAATGCTGATAATTTTCTTAATGGAGATTAACTGTGCTATAAAAATATTGACTTCGAACCAATTTGGTTGATACAAGAGTGTCAAAGTTCCCTAAAAACCTACATTAAAAATAACCCGCATTCATTATTTTAGTAGCAAAATTTATTAGCCAATGAGAATAAAAATACTATGTTACAGCCACTTTGGTTGAAAAAAATGCCCAAACACTCGAAATTTGGGAGGTACCATATGGGAAATATCCTAAAAAGTATTCCAAAAGCTCTATTTAAATATTGGTTAATATTTTAGAATCAAATAGACCAAAAATTGTATAATTGTTGGTTTTTTTGTGGTCATTCTAGATTTTACACGCAGAAGGATATATCGACACGGAATTATGCTTCATTTGATGTGAAGCGGTAAATATTTTGGGAGTTTAATGGGCCCAAACATTTTCAAAATTTGCATTCTATGGCGTATGAATTCCCTCCAGAAAGGGTGCAAATTTCGATGTGATTGCTATGAAATTTTGGATGAAGTTCCGAATTTTATCACGACACATAATTCCACATAACTCAAAAAACGTGATTTTCGAGTTAATGATGCACGACTGTACGCTTTAATAGACCTCATGTTGTTTAAACAATTCATATGAATATCTCTTACACACTCTAATTGAGAAGCTGTAGAATTTCCTCTGTCCCATATAAAGTGTGAGTAAATATTATCATTACCACACCTAAGAATGTGAACATTGTGGCATTTTGCCCAGGCTCAAGATTTAGTTCAGTGGAAAGGGTCCCGATTGACGACTTTTGACTGACATTTTCTATAGAAAAAAAATCAGCCTTCAGGACTGTCTTTTTTCTGTAAAAATAATTGACAGGCATCTGGACTTACTTTTTTCTATAAAAAAAAATGTCAGGTCACTGGACTGACTTTTTTCTATATCAAAAATCGTGTCAGGACCCTGGACTGACTTTTTTCTATAGAAAAAATAATGTCAGGCCCCTGGACTGACTTTTTTCTATAGAAAAAATCTTGTCAGGCCCCTGGACGGACTTTTTTCTATAGAAAAAATCTTGTCAGGCCCCTGGACGGACTATTTTTCTATGGAAAAATCTTTTTTCTATAAAAAATCCTGTCAGGCCCCTGGACTGACTTTTCTATAGAAAAAATCTTATTATGCCTCTGGACGGACTTTCTTCTATAGAAAAAAATTGTCCGGCATCAGGACTGACTTTTTTCTATAGAAAAAATCTTATTATGCCTCTGGACGGACTTTTTTCTATAGAAAAAAATTGTCAGGCATCAGGACTGACTTTTTTCTATAGAAAAAATGTTGTCAAGCGGCTAAAATTGTGAATGATGTATATGGTTCCTATACTGTAACTGTCAATTATTTGCAATTTTGGTTTGGTTTTCGTAGATTCCGTTCAGGAATTTTTGATGTTAAAGGTGCAACTCGCACAGGACGTCAAAAATGTCAATAAAATCGGGGAAGTGATTAAACTTGACTAGCATGTTAACAGTCGTAACATCGCCCAATAGGTAAAAATCGACCATAAAAAAGTTTAAAACTATTTACAATTGATCGTTTACCCGATCCTTTTACCTTATATCAATGTAGACTAATAAAGATTGATATCCAAATTTTCGATAGGAAGATGTTTTTTTCATTAATGCAATCTATGTAGAATGACGTTGGCTCAAGTTATACACTTTACCTACCTAAAGCCCTTACACAAGTATCCAAGTCACAGAGTATAGATTTTGTTTTGTAATCAAAAATTAATGCAGAATTCATCACTGAAATATACCTCTTCACTAAGTATTGAAATTCAGCTCATTTGTTATTCTTCTACAATAATTGAAATCCTTTTCTTCCATTCAATGGCTTGGCCACATAAACAAAATATTGACTCATTTCAATATGCCGCACATCTTTATTGGTGCAATTGAAAATAAAATAAAAAAAAAACAAAAAAAAACTTATTTATTTCGCAAACGTCAAAGGATGCCGTAGACGTGCTTTGACTTGCCAATACTTTAAATATATATTGAAAAAATTTTGTTTTAATTTATTTCATCAGTTTTGCGTATTAAATTCTGGGAAAAGCGAGACGACGACGTCGCCACAGTCGTGATAAGGATTCTTTAGTGAGTTTGTCACAGTTTTCGTTGCTGTTGTTGGTTTTCCACTTTAAAGTTATTTTTCCTCCTCTATTGCCAGTAATGAGGTTGACAGGGTGGTGGAGGGACTGGAGAGAGGTAGGCTGATGGAAATATTGTCAAGGAAATGTTTATTAAAATGTCATGAAATCAAAATTCTAATTAATTTTTATGCAATAACATTGTTGTCGTTTCGCCTTGCTGTTGTTGTTGTAGTTGGAATTCCTATGGGCCTTTGAAAATTGTCTTTTGTGGCCACACACATAGAAAAGAAAATAATTATATGGGGAGGTGAGGTAGGAGGAAATACCCGGGCGTAGGATGTAATTTATAAACATGGCCAAGTGACAAATAAAATTTATGACCTTATTACGGCCAATGGAATTTTATTTCAACGTCTTCCTAGTTGCTGGGGTCAAATGTATTGTGCAAACGACAAAACACTTAGCAAAACAGTTTTGTTGATGTTGTTGTGGTGGTATTTTACCTAGACAACAACAAGCTGCCGAGACTTATTATCAACAAAAGTAAGAGGGGTCTTAAATTTTGTAACAAAACATCATCTGTGGAGTGAGGTGACAAGAAGCTCATCAAAAGCCACACGAACACAGCAAAACAAACAAACAATTTGAGGGAATACAATACAGTCCAAGGAAGAACATTGTCCGAAAACAAAAGGAAACCTTTAAATTTTTGGAACTTTCACTTATTAAGCCACTGCCAACAAGTCTCCGCTTTTGGTTAAATGGCCAAAAATTCTCTTTGCTATCCGCAGTTATCGTAACTTAACATGCGACAGATGTTTTCACTGCGAAAGCATCGTTGTTATGATTTTGTGGGGATGGGGGCCACGTCTATGGAATGCGTGATTTGGCCACAGATTTTGCCATACCATAAATGTTAAGTAGTAGTTGACCAGACCAGACACCACTACTCGTGGTGGCATTGGGTGTCTTATCAAGATAATGAAGCTGTTCGGTAGTGCGTGCTACTTTGCATACCCTGTTTTTTTGCCACTGGAGCGAAACAACAAAAACAAACAGAGAGTTACAGGTATTTACATGGATTTTATTTTGTGGAAATGTTAGCCCAAACATTTCTGTCCAACAAAAAAAAGCAATCTGTTACAAGTTCACTGGGCCACCTCAGACAAAAACAGCACATCATTACAATTTTGGGCTCCCTAAACAACCAGAGTTAGTGCTAGTAAATCATGATGTTAGTGGTAATGAGAGGATATAGGCTTTTGTGTGTTTTTTGTTTGCTTCTGCTATCCTGCACTACCATTTCCACCGCAGCTATGTGGACCACCAAACCATCCTCCAGTTTGTTATAAAATTAATTTGCACTCTCATTTAGAAATCCTTTTAATTAGTCTGTGAAAAAGTTAGACAAGTTTTTGGTGGCACGTTTAGTTGCAAGGAGACAAGAACGATGGCCAGTCATGTCAGGATATCAGTGTTTAACCCATGGAGTAACAAATGAAATGGTCAACAGTTACTAGTAAAAAATTCTACAGAAGCAAAGGTTTGCAGGATTGAAGGGTATTTTGTCCTGAAAGACAAAATATTTCCACATTTGTATACCCTTTATTGAATTTTGAGAGTCTTGACCCAAATTTTAGTATATCGATGGTCATATCTCAACTGGCTGAGTCGATCTAGACATGTGTGTCCGTCCGTCTGTCTGTCCACAGTTATAGGCCGATCGCCACGAAATTTTCCCTGTAGGATGGTTTCTGTCCAAAGAAGATTCGTATTGTTTTTGGTAATGATCCGTTAAAATTTAGGGGATGAAATGGACCAAAAACCTTAATTTTGTCTGTTAGTCTGGTCGCTCTGGAGGCCACAATTATGAGCCGACCACGAAAGTTTACAACCAGTAGATGGCGGATATATCGCTTTGAAACTGAAGTACCGATTATGGTCAAGGACGACGACTATAATTTTCGATGATGTTGAGATGATATTTAGAAGGTTAATTGAACCGAAAACTTTATTTTTGTTAGGTTTTCTATGCAGAACGTCACATATTTTACACGGTGAAAGGGATCTACCTCATTACTTAGAACGGCTGTTTAGATAATGATCAGACAATATTCTGAGGGTAAAATCAATGAAAATAGTATATAAAATAAGATAATTATATGATTCCCAATAATAATTTAATTATAGAATTAAAAGTTTAAGAAATACATTAAAATTCATTAATTGCCAAAGGTTTAAGGTGGCGTATAATTACTATAAATTATGTGCATGGAGGGACGTATGACGTGTGTCATTAATTATACGCAACCTTTGTAGAAATATCAAAATGCAATGGAAATTAATTAATTTAAAGGGTAATATGGGGATTTTAATGAATTTGTTCGTAAGGAATTTGATTAAGGAGAAGTTAAAAAATATCTATATGAACCGATCGTCACGAAAATTTTCATGTACGACCGGTTCTGATCAAGGAAGACACCCTTTTTTAATAATGATCAGTTACTATTTAGGGACCAAAAACTTTAGTTTTCGTTTTTTTCTGGTCGCTCTAGAGGCCACAACTACGAACCGAACCTCACAAAATTATACACAGGGAAATTGGTCTGACCATAGAATAAGTATGACTGTTTTGACTGTTCAATAGCCAAGCCCATTTATCTTCTGAAATATGGATAGAGTACGAAATGCTTGGAGTATACCTAGAATGTTGATAAAAAAAATACCATAGGAAAAAATTCGCTATAGGACAAGCTGTTGAGATTTTTCGCGATAATATTTTTGGTGGGAACTCTTGAAGCTGATAATATTTCAGAAAAGTTCCTCAAAGACAGGAAATCGATATTCGCATGTTTTATTGTCCTTTTCACTTTAATCCGATACTTGCTCAGAAAATCGTATACTTTATTTACACGAATATATTTCATATAAATTGTAGATTATGAAGAACTGTTGACTTCATGCCAAACATCGTAACAAAATGTTTTTGAGAGAAACAGATTATGATCCCTATATTTTTAACCGAATTTTTAAATAATGAAATAGATTTTTCTACCGAGTTTCATTAACTGACTACAGCTATATTCATATCATTTGGAAGCTAAAAACATTGTTTATCACGTGGAATAAATTGTCTGAGTCGAATTGTCCAATGTTAGGTATTTTGAAGGTCATATCTCCTATTCTAAAAAATAAGCCTACATTCATATTATGACATTTAAAAATGTGACAGAAATTTGTCCACATAAATCTACATTTTGAATATAGATTTTAGGATGTTAACTTTTTGACCGGGTCGAAATTTGTATACCGATCGGTACCTTTATATGGGTGTTATGCCAACCTAAATTGATGACAGTAGAAATACAAAAGTGCTGACACTCAGGTTAGAAAATTGCACTAGGTCCTTGAATATACCGAAATGGGGTATTATAAAGAAACATAGTGATATAGTGATTTATGCTGAAAATGGACTCTATGTCATTAAAACGCATAGAAAGGGTCTGGACCTTTATATGAGGCCTTACCCAAAGATTGACCGATATCCATAGCATTCGCTAGGAAAATTTGTTCATTGAAGGCTCAAAATATAAAATTGGAGCCAATTCCGTAGAAAAAAATCCTAAAAATGACGAAAATTAGGGGTACCATGACATGGCGACCACACCTGCTGATGCACCGATGTTGATAGCTACAAACATTCGGGGCAGTATAGTCGAAGTCGATTATGTGATACCCAATACAACTACAACTAAACTATACATTTTTGTGGATCTAATAATGATTATACTAAATATGTATACCCCTAAACATATTTTGGCATTTAGCCCATGTCCGACCTCTTCCATTCAGAGAATTAACATTAGATTAGGACCACGACATCGTTTTGTTACACTGGCATATTTTTCGGATCTTATTTTCACGGAGTGAACATTTCGTCATGAGATGCGAATTGTGTAATTTTTCACACCAAATTTTTGGTTAATTTGACCCGCTAAAAACAATTTTACTTTGTTGGCAGATTCCCGTGTAAAATTTGTGATGTTCGTTTTGTAATTGTGGCCTCTAGATTTGAATTAGGTTTCCGGCCCTTTCATCCTCTAAATATCAACCGGTCACCAACGCAATCTATGGGTGTCATCCTTGACCATAGACTGAACTTCATAGAGAGTGGGCTAATGTTAATACTGAACAATATCAGAATACATAGACACTTTCTGTGATTCCCTTTCCCCCTGGAGAATTTTTGTGATATTCCGATCGTTATTGTGAACTTTAGAGCCAAGAAACACACAAATATGGTTTTAGTCCTTTTCATACCCCAACCTGCAGCAAAATGTTGGGAAATTTGTGCCCAAACATACCACAAGAAGAGTATTATCTTCAATTCTCATTCCTGCGGAAGACTTCACACTCCGTAAGCAGCTGTTCCCTTTCTGCATACCAAAGACTTGGGAACATAGATTCTGTCGTAAACTCTTTTTGTATCTCTGTGAACTTACGAATGTCGCTTTTCCTCACGAGCATTCGTTTGATTGTCTGAATGGAGACTTTGTCTATTTTGGAGACTTTTATTGCATCTAGTTTTCTGGGGCTATTTGAGCACTGTGCTTGTGCACTTCTTTCGCCATATTATCAACTTTTTGACTCCTCCAGCATTTTAAGATGGTTATATTAATGTTACTATCGTGTTCAGACTAGGAAGTTTGAGTTTCATTCCCGCCTGTACAGTTGGATAGTTTTGAAATTGGAACTATTCCGATAAAGGAAAGATAAGTACTAAGTCCAGTTCTTTAGTTAATTATTCTGATCTCGTTCCTTTATTTGATTTTGTTTCTTTTGGTGTTATTGTTCCTTTTTTTGCGATCTCGTCCCTCGATCTTTCAATGAAAGTGAAAGATTCAAAATAACTGTTTAGCAGTTGGAACTATATCAAGGAACTAAATCCTTTTTATAAAAGCAACGGGAAATGTGGGGATTTTTTTAAAATAACTTTCTAAGGCCTTCTATAGGCATGGGTTTTATAAAGCCTTCTATAGGCTTTGATTTTTTAAGAATAGTTTTCATATGCCTTCTATAGGCGTGGATTTTGGAAAAAATATTTTTTGTACCTTCTATAGGCGTGGGCCTCCTATAGCTGTGGATTTGTTAAAGGATATTTTTCCTATAGGCGTGGATTTTTAAAATAAAATTTTTTCAAGGCCTTGTATAGGCGTGGTTATATCAAGGAACTAGTTCCTTTTAAAAAAGGAACGAGCAAAATCGAACTAGATTGTCCAAATTTTCCGCCTGTCTCGATTCGAGATTGCTCTTCTCCGTTGGTTCTTAAACTCGAACCAAGATGTCGAGAATATCCAACAAACTTTTTTAAAATAATCGATTTTCTCAATAGATCCATTACTTTAAAACCTGCTTATATTATCCTCTACAATTAATTACCAATATATTTTGTAACCTATGTGAGTGTATGTGTCATAACAAATCCCCAGTTCAATCCATATTGTAATACAATAATGTTAACTGGTTCATAATGGGTTTATCTCAAGTAGTTCCGTGGCGTCCCTGAAAATACAATCATACATTTATTTATTATTCTGGGCCATATTTCATATGCTCGTTGTTAAGTTGTTATGTACATACACAAGTAAGTATGTACATATGTTTGGAAGATCTTCACTGAATATGCCTATGAGAATTATTCTGTCTAGGCATATAAGTGGCGGTTGTGGTTCAGTGGTCACTGCTTCACACCATCCTACCAATACTCTCTGCTGTGTTCAGTTCAGAATAAGTACCATAACTGTGACAGCGGCGACCTATTTGTCAGCTGTAGTTATTGTTGCACATGTGAATGTGTACGGACGTCTGTGTGAGTGTGTTTGACCCAATGTTGATGTTGGCTAGCTGGCTGGCTGGAGCCTACTGTTTCACAAACGTAATGAAATTGAAACGAGAGTCGTCCGAACATAAGTATGCTCGTAGCATTTTTAATGCCATCATCATCCATTTTTATCTTTAACTTGAGCGCCTGTAGTACTCGGTCGAGAGTTCACCGGCAGTGGGCAATTTTTTTTTTTTTTGGCTCCCCCTCACCAAATGCTTATTGTGCGGGTGGATGACTGACATGGCTTGGCAAGTATTTTGTGGAATGTTATTGCACTTTTTTGTTTCTGCTTTACTTTTTTATTTTTTTTTCGGTTTGGTTTGCAACTGCATTCGCTTCATGGTTGCGCCTCCAGCCAAAAATACAGGCTATAAAGCATGAGCAATACCAGCAACAACAATCACAACAATAATAATGGCAAAAATGCTTTTAGCCCAGAGCGGCCGGTAGCCAAGTGTTTATATGCCGTGAATTCTTCCACTCTCACTCTCTCCTCGGCTCGCCCTGTGCTTTCGTTACGCTCAGCCCTTTCGAGTTTTTCCTGTTGTTGTTCATTTTTTGCTGCTGTTGTTGTTTTTGTTTCTTTCTTTGCTTTGCCCCACTGCCTTTGTGTCGAAATTAATATTATTAAATTAAAAATTGACAGGACATGAACACTCACACAGCCGGACACACTCTCATTAAAAAAAAAGAAAAGTACAAAACTTTTTCTACGAAATGGACCAAGGAACCATTTAATGGAAGTGTAGATCCGCCGACCGAAGGACAGACCAGTTCTACTAGCCGCCACTAGTAGCCTAGCTGACGTCATGATTGTGTACAAATTAAAAGGAAGTTTAAGGTTGTGATGAAGAGAGACGAGGGACGCGCGTGGAGATTCACAGCAGCTCATAGTTTTAATGCCACATAATATGCCCGAAGGATTTAAAGTGGATTTTAATTTAAAAAAGGTGAGGTTGGTATATGAATGATTCATTTAAAAATGGAATTCTTCTCTTTTATGCTGTGTAACAGTTTCACCATTCACATGTTTGGCGAAAATGGTTGTTGTTGGGGTTTTTTTTTTTGTGAAACGAAATTGCAATGGCATTTTTCAATAAACTTTAAAGGTGGCCAATGAATTTAAGTGTGTGGCATAAAAACAGCAGTTCTTCCTATGGGCGAAATGAATGAAATTTCTTTGGCTGCTGTGTTGATAATCGCTGTGGTTGTTATACAGATTTTTTGAAAGTTATGAATTTAAATGGGCTTAAAGGATTTATGAAAAGTGAATATGTATTTTGTTTAAATTAAAAAATTGGGTTTGAAATGAAAATAGGAGGCATTGGGGTTATTGTAATTGAAAACTCATTAATAGTTTTTTTTTAATATTAATAAAAAAACATACTAAAGGAGAAACAATTTTTTTTTTAAGTTTGCAAATATGCATTTAATATCCGCAATAGCGAAGCTAAAGAATCCGTATAAAAATTGTATGATGCCAGCCAATCCGCATTTATTACCCAAATGAGCTAAACTTTGGCCGAAGGCCGAACCCTATTGGAATTGGTGAGAATTAGATTTAAATATGGTTCCAATGTATATTTTCATCCCATTTGTTTATACGAAATTTTACACAGCTTACAGAACTGAGAATAGTTTTCTATGGCCTTCTATAGGCGTGGATTTTTGGAAAAATAGTTTCCTAAGGTCTTCTACAGACTTGGATTTTTTTAAATAAATTTGTGGACTTTTAAAGGTGTACATTTTTTAAAGAATTTTTTTTAAGGATTTTTTAGGCGTGTATTTTTAAAGAAATATTATTTAAAGGACTTCTATAGGCGTCGATTTTTAAAATAAATTTGTTTTAAACGCCACGACTATAGAAAATAAGCGTGGCGTTTCTAGGGCCTTCGATAGACGTGGATTTCTCATAAACATTTTTCTAAGGCCTTCTAGAGGCATGCATTTTTTATTGAATATTTTTCTAAAGACTTTTATAGGCTTGGACTTTTAAAATAATATTCTTTTCAAGGCATTCTATAGGCGTGGATTTTTAAAATAATATTTTTCTAGGGCGTGGATTTTTAAAAGAATATTTTTCTAGGGCGTGGATTTTTAAATAATATTTTTCTAGGGCGTGGATTTTTAAAAGAATATTTTTCTAGGGCGTGGATTTTTAAAAGAATATTTTTCTAGGGCGTGGATTTTTAAAAGAATATTTTTCTAGGGCGTGGATTTTTAAAAGAATATTTTTCTAGAGCGTGGATTTTTAAAAGAATATTTTTCTAGGGCGTGGATTTTTAAAAGAATATTTTTCTAGAGCGTGGATTTTTAAAAGAATATTTTTCTAGGGCGTGGATTTTTTAAAAATTATAGTTAAGTATAGACATGAGGCCTCTTTTTTTAAAAAGTTATTTTTCAAAGAGCCATTTTTTTGTAAAGAAAAATTTTTCTTTAAAATAAATTCACAGACCCTATATTTTTTCTATAGAAAACAAATTCGCTGATAATCAGGTCTGTTTTTTTTCTATAGCAAAAATTCACAGACCACCAGGTCTGATTTTTTTCTACAGAAAAAAGTCAGACCCTCAGGCAAATCTTTTTCCTATAGAAAAAATTCGCAGACACCCAGGTAAGACTTTTTTCTCAAAATAAAATCACAGCCCCTCAGTCTGATTTTTTCTATAGAAAAATTCACAGACCCTCATGCCAGATTTTTTCTATATTATAAAATTCAGGTTTTTCTATAGTAAAAAATTCACATACCACCAGGTTTTTTTTTTCAAGAGAAAAAAATTCACAGACCCACATGTCTGACTTTTTTCTCTAGAAAAAAATTCACAGACCCACAGGTCTGTCTTTTTTCCATAGAAAAAAATCACATACCATCAGGACTGTCTTTTTTATAGAAAAAAATTCACAGACCCTAATAGGCGTAGATTTTTATGCCCTTACCCTTTTTGTGAACAAAGTACAGGTGGCATTTATGATCCGATTAGGAAGAAATTTGGCATAGGTCACTTATTTGGCCCAAGGTAATTGGGAAAAATCGGTTCAGATTTAGATATATCTCCCATATATACTTTCGTCCGATTTCATATAAATGGTACACCAAAGTCCCTATATCTTTCGATTTGCACGAAATTTGGCACAGCGTAATGAATTAGGCCTAGAATTATGTGTGCTGAGATTCGTGAAAATCGGTTCAAATTTAGATATAGCTCCCATATATAGTTTCGTCCGATTTTATGTAAATGGTGCACCAAAGTCCCGATATATCTTTCGATTTGCACGAAATTTGGCGTAATGAATGAATTATAGAATGATGTGTGTTAAGTTTCCTCAAAATCGTTTCAGATTTAGATATAGCTCCCATATATATTTTCATCCGATTTAATGTAAATGGTCCACCAAAGTCCCTATATATCTTTCGATTTGCACGAAATTTAGCATATCGTGTTTAATTAAGTCCAGAATGATGTGTGTTAAGTTTCGTGAAAATTGCTTCAGATTTAAAGACCCTCAAATTGAAAGACCCTCAGGTCTGATTTTTTTCTATAGAAAAAATTCACAGACTCTCAGGTCTGATTTTTTTCTAAAGAAAAATTCACAGACCACCAAAAATTCACAGACCAGGTGGGTAAAAACTTCTAACAGTTTTAAATATCCAGATAGCCACATGTATAGATCCCGACTTATTTTTGGTATATTGAATGTATTAGTCTTTTCATCTAACAGAAGTTTGTGATTTCTAACTGCACACATTCTGTACTCTTGGAATATTTGCAGACAATTTTCAGTATATACGCCCATGTTTTGACATAGCTACCATACAAAGGTCCCGAATCGATGTATGTTTTTTTGATGTTTGTGTATTTTCCAACGAATTGACTGTCATTTAGCAATCTGAGTTCTTGGTAGATAATGTTCAGTCGAGAAGATGTTTTACCCAATGAATTAGGCGACCAGGTTTTTAATATTTCGAACCCCATTGTACAACATTTCAAGAAAAATGTTGAAATAAAAATATATACTGTTATATTTTTATTTCAACATTTTTCCTGAAATCACCAATAACATTCCCTTCCATTTAAAAAATTTGACCTTAGTATTGATTAGTCTAATCGTGTATGCTATTATCTGATATCCCATTCTTTTATTTTCCCCCTTTCCTTATTTTTTCTCCAATCATTTATTACTTCACCCCACCCCAATGTTTTTTAAACATCACAATATTGTTGACCTTTTGCACATTTAATTAACATTTACGTATTCATATTTCATTCGAAATACAATTCTATATTTATCAATTAATCAATATCGAATTACAATGAAATGGATAAAATTACATCATTATAGTCGACGTACAACAGCTACAACAACAAGAACCAAACCAAGGGTATCGATTTAAATTTTAATGACATAACAAATAAAAATTGACAAATTAATCTAAACAAAGACAAACAAATATAATTATGCACGCAAATAGACACACACAAATACGCCCTTACACACACACCGCTACACACTCACACCATCACAACAACTAAATATAATAAGCGTGTTAAGCATCCTTCAGTAATTTTCCCACAAATTAATTTCAATTTTCTAAGCAGCTAAACTGCTTTACGAGACAACACCTTAAACATAACATTAAGTGGTTGATGGGGGGGTGGAGTGGGTGTGTGTTAGGGGAGGGGTTAAAAGTTTTGCAATTAATTTTCATAATTTAAATATAATTTAATTGCCTTCATTTGTGTGTACAAATTTCCTGGTAGCAGGAGTGGAGAAAATAACTGCACTCACACTCGCACATTGAAGCCATGTTTATAAACTTTGCCAACACACACACACACAAACACACACCTCAGCAATCTTAATTTCATAATACAAATATCAACATTGCGGGATACAAATATAGACATCCGGAGGAAAATCAAAAATAAACATGCATATATTCTTGGGAAAAGCAGACGCACACACACATTGACATCTTATTTAATAACATTGGCATGACAATTCTGGGAAACATGTGCACCTACACATACACAGTCACATGCAGTCATACAATTATAATAATGGCCATAATGATGACATACTTGTATGAAAGTCATCAACAAACTCTTTTTTTGGTTGCACACGTTTCTCAACGAATAATGAAGATACGAAGGGGGTTGTGCTCGGGAAAGTAGCATTTAAGCATTTGCATGCATACACAACCACACGCACACACCATCAGAGATACATTTGTGTGGACCACACAACTCATTTGCCATAACAAACAAATTGTAGAACAACAAGTATGACAATATTTTTTAACACATATGTTAGACAACAGACATTACCTCCAACCCTCCCTCCATCCCTCTCTCTCTCTCTCTCCCCCATACATTGTGTCTATGAGGAAAAGGATATGCTTAACCGGAAAGAAACACATAACATTCACACACAAATGTCTCCTCCTTCTGCGGAGACACAAACAAACAACCAAAGTTTCTTCTTCTTTTTTTGCTAATCTAGCAAAGTTTATTTAATAAAAACCTCATAATAAAACCAAAACACAATGTTTTTCTGTGTGAGTGAGTGTGTGTGCTTTCCTTCAAGAAACAACAAGTATGAAAACAAACAGCACAAACTTTGTTGAAAACGCCAAGATAAGTACGAGTGTTGCACGAGTAGAACTGTAGTGGCAAAAGCGAGAAATCATAACATCATAGCAACATTGAAATTAATTGCACTCTGCACCAAGTAAAAAAAGAAAGCAAAAACACAGAATGAATAAAGAAAGCCCAAAGTGGAAAACAACAACGATAAAGGGGGCTACAATAGCAACAACTACCACAACATGATTTTTTGACTGCTAAGAAAATCACTCACACGTGCAAAATATATTCATTCATTTATTTCATTAGTGTATAGAGGGAAGGGAAGGGGGAACAGTGATTATAGGACCCTTCACTCAGAGAAGGACTGAAAGGTTTATTAAAAAATATTTTTAAAAATCTACGCCTATTAATAGTCTTTGAAAAATATTTTTAAAAATCCACGCTTAATTATAGTCTTTGAAATTTTGTTTCTGTCTGTCTGTCCATGTTAAATTGTAAACAAAGTACAGGTCGCATTTATGATTCGAATTGGATGAAATTTGGCATAGGTCACTTATTTGGTCCAAGAACGAACCTTATTGAAATTGGGAAAATCGGTTATAGGATCCTTCACTCACAGAAGATCTGAAAGTTTTTTTAAAAAATATTTTTAATAGTCTTTGAAAAATTATTTAATAGTCTTTGAAAAATTATTTTTAAAAATCCACGCCTCTTAATAGTCTTTTAAAAAATATTTTAGTCTTTTAAAAAATATTTTTAAAAATCCACGCTTAATTATAGTCTTTGAAAATTTTTTTCTGTCTGCCTGTCTGTCTGTCCATGTTAAATTGTAAACAAAGTACGGGTCGCATTTATGATTCGAATTGAATGGAATTTCGCATGGTCACTCTTTGAGACGAACCCATATATATTTTTCGTCCGATTTAATGCCAATGGTACTTACTAAAGTCCCTATATATCTTTCATTTGCCAAACTTGGTACAGCGTAATGAATTAGGTCTAGAATGATGTGTGTTAAGATTCCTGAAAATCCATTAATTTACATAGCTCCTATGGTTTCTTGATTTAGATAAATGGATATGATGGATTTAGATATATATCTTTCGACTTGCATGAAATTTCGCATAGCGTAATGAATTAGATCTAGAATGATGAGTGTGCTAAGTTTCGTGAAAATGATTAAATTTAGATATAGCTCCCATATTTA
>NW_026876058.1:0-18885 GCF_032173495.1 Musca vetustissima
ACTAGTCACTCACATGGGCTATATTTGTATTGTTAAACTCTTAGAAAAATATATTTAAATATTTGTGGAAAATCTATTTTGAAAGAAAATAAGTAACAATGGAGATTTCATATTGCTATCAAAAATTCTGTAAAAAAAAATCGACTTCAAAGGTAACGATGTGATTATTCAACTCCATTACTAACACGAAGGATATTTCAAGTATATATGTTTTATTTCTCTCGTAAGTAAAAAAAAAACAAAATAAAACCTATAGAGGATCTGAATTTCAACCAGCGTTGATAATTTCCAGGCTATGACTATGGTGCCGAATGTGGCCCATCAAATGACGAAGCTACCCCGGGTAGGGGCACATTCGGCGAATTTGACACTTTTCAAAACTGTTTTTGGTGCTAGTTTTTATAATTATGTATCGGGCGACAATAACCACCCATATCTGTTGAAAAGGTACTAAGAAAGTGCCTAATGATCCCCAGTTTCCCCTACCTCCATCAACTACACTGTGTTGCATTTTTCAGTGCATCGATAACAAATAACTTCAAATGGGGATTTTTCTAAAAAATAGCTCCAACATAAAGTGGAGTGTATAATTAGGGCACACCACCCAATCTCAGTTTCAAAAAATGTTTCCTTGCCTTAAATGTGTAGTTTTCTTTACAAAAACTCGAAATATACATCCGTGCCCAGGATCGAAATTGACAACATTTGGAAATCACGAAAAAACTCGCAGTATTTAAAATAGAGTTTTGCTCTTTCGTCCATTTCAACTGAAGAATCGGAGACCCTTTGCAAACGCATTGAAGGATTTTTTTCTATAGATTCGGAGGTTGTTTATCGGCACAGTCTCGTAGGCTTGCAAGGAGTCCTGGTCGACGAAAAAACTCTGGGAGTCTTTATACACTAACTGAAGCGTGTCTGCGAACCTTGACACACCATTTGAAAGTAAACTTTATAGACTAGCTGAAGAGCCAAAGTCTTTGTAGACTAGTTGAACGAAGGATTTATAAACGAACGAGGAATTCTTTGCGGACGAACTGAACGGATTCCTTATAGACGAAGTAAAATAAGGAGTGAAAATAAAACGTATCTTAAAGAAGATAAAGAGCAAAACGAAGTATTTAGATTTGAGCTTAACAAATTCATATAATTTGAACGCTCGATTTGTGTATAGGTAATTTGTCTACCAATGGGTAATCTGTAAAGACGAGTTGGAACTCCAGGACGATTTTAGATTGGTTGTTTTTAATTTTGTTATAGAATATAACCGACCAAAATGAGTGGAATTAAAGGATCATACGAGTAGCAATCGTAGACTTTTTTAAAATATTTTGATAGCACCATATGAGCTGCACGCGTGGATTTTGAGCTAATAACTAATCTTGTGGGTCGATTATGGATAGCAACCAAACTCCAGTTGCGATTTCAACTGGCAACGCCACTGAAATAAAACTTAACATTATTAATATCAACTTTTCTCAGTTGCTGTCGATAATACTTTTTTGACACTTCTGCAACTAAAAATATTGTAAACAAATAAAAAATTTAATAGGATTTTTCAGAAAAACTAATTCTAAGTGGTGATAAGCTCACTGGAACTATTTTTTGGCGATGAAAGTGACGTGCAAGGCGTATCATCTATTGGAAGTCATTTAAGAGATAAATCTCGACGGTCAGCAGCATGTTAAGAGGGTTTTTTTTCGGAGGCAATGATTTCAACCTTGGCATGGCTCAATCCACAATGTCGGTGGTTTTGATCGAAGTTGTCCGGCTAATAGAGGAAAAACTGTGTAAAATTTGGATTGTTTCCAAATTAACAGAGGAGGAAAAGGGGAAGAATAAACATTTTGTATTCGAAAACAAAGTTCCCGGGTGTTGTCGGATGTATAGATGGCATACGCGTACATATCATGGTCCCAAAAGAAGATGTTCGAAGATGAAGATGTTGTAGTACTTTTAACCATTATTCCAACCACATTTCAGTTTTTATTGCTAAACACGAATAAACAGCAACCAGAAATAAATGGTTGCCGAAAAATTCTATTTGAAGCAACTGAAGTTGACAACAGTTGCCATCCATAATTCAAATTTGGCAACGCCACTAAACTATGGTTACCGTCCGTAATCGACCCATTGATTTTTTAAAAACTTTCTTTCAAGGATAATTTTTAAGGACCTTCAGAGCTGCAAACGTGGATTTTTAAAGGCCACATGAACTGCAAGCATTAATTTTTCCAGACCATCAAGCAAGCTTGGGGTTTCCAACGAATATATTTTCAATGACTATCAGATCCACTATACTGGATTTTTTAAACGAGATATTTCAAGGATAATTTTTATAGACCATCAGAGCCTCACACGTAGCGTTTTTAAAGAAAACTCCATTAGAGTGGATTTTTTTAAACATATTGGGATATATCGGTCCAAGGTATAGCTCCATACAACGGTACCTCGGATTTTCGATTTTTTATTTTTGACACTTTTTCAAAAGTTAAGTTTTAATCCTTTCTGACCCATCTTAATAAATTGTGAGACCTGCCAATTTTTACTAAAAGCTAATATTAGCTCTTTAGAACAAATGTAGACAATAAAAGCCCAGTAAGAATAGCAGTGAAGTCGGACGGGGCCGACTATATGATATCGAGCATTTCGAATGACCATTGACATGAAATTTGACGAACTAAAATATGTGATTTATATCTAAATGTGAACCGACTTAGATCAATCCATAGGAATGTCATTCTGTAACCTATACTAAAATCTTCATTTGGATAGATAGGTAATGAGACAAAATTAAGTAAATTGATTTAAAGTAAATCTCAATCGGACACTCGTTGATTGTTTGAAACCCAATAAACATGAAGTCGGTCGAATATAAGGGATATGTCTGCATTTGTACAAAAATCATTAACGTCATTCTATACTGAATTTTGTACATTGTGCAAAATTTACACCATTTACTTATTACTTAAGGGGACCCCCCATTCTCGGGGTCAAAATTTTTGTTGATATAATTCGAATCTACACTGATTAAAGAATGTCTCTACAAAATTTCAAGTGAAAATCTCAAGAACTGTTGAAGATATATCCGATTTATTGTGTCAGCATCAAGTGACGACTGAAAGGCTTCTCAAACTTTAAACGCGTTTTTCTCTAAACATTTTTTTGCGAATGGTGGGCACGACAACTCAAAAACTAATAACCCAATCGGTTCCAAATTTTGCAACGTTTCTCTGGGAGTGTATAGCTCTCGTATGAACTAGGATAAAGCCAATCGGTGAAGATCTTTCTTATTTTTTAACTTTGTTTTTGGTAAAAAATAGGCGATTTTTCAAAAATATTTTTTCAAAGGTCCACCATTTTGTTAATTTTAGAGCGAAGTCAATAATCCTAGTTCATACGAGAGCCAGACATGTACTCTTTCTAACACCGTTGGAATTTTCGGATTCCGCTGTTCCAGTGAGGAGTTATCATGCCCGCCATCAAAAATAAGGACTTTTCTTTAATTACAAAAAACAACAACAAAACAATAACAAAATTTTTTTGTAAATTATTTTTCTTCTCTTTTAAATCTTCAATTATATATGTGCAAAGTTACTAACCTTAACAAGCATTGGTATTGATTTACCAGCCCATTGAAAATCTTGAAAAATTAAAATCGTGAAAGGGGGGGGGGGGTGTTCCCTTAAGTAAATTTTATTAAATTTTTCGAATCTACACTAATTCAAGAATACAAAATGCCAAGTGAAAATCTCAAGAACTCTTGAATACATAGTCGATTTACTGAGTCAGCATCAAGTGACGGCAAGAGTGATTCTCAAACTTTAAACGCATTTTTCTCGAAGCAGTGTTTTACGAATGGCGGGCACGATAACTCAAAACATAATAATTAAAATTTTACACGTTTCTAGGATAAAGCCAATCGATGAAGAACTTATTATTAACTTAGTTTGGGCTCAAAAATATGCGAATTTCCAAAAAAAAAAAAAACAAAGGTCCGCCATTTTCTTAATTTTTGAGCGAAGTCAATAATCGTAGTTCATACGAGAGCCAGACATGTACTCTTTCTAACACCATTTTGGAATTTTCAGGATTCCGATGTCCCAAACAATAACCAAAAATATTTTTAAATTATGTTCTTCTCTTTTAACTCTTCAATTATATATGTGTTAAGTTACAAACCTTAACATGCATTGGTATTTATTTTCCAGCCCAATGAAGATCTTGAAAATTTAAAATCGAGAATGGGGGAGGTCCCCTTATAATATTAATGGAAGCTATATCTAAATCGATTTCACGCTTTATGCATATCGACCATATTTTGGGTCCTTGGTGCATCATTTACTTAAAATCGGAGGAAAATATATATAGGATCTATATATAAATCTGAACCGATTTAAAAAAGCTTGACTCACGTTGGACTACACTAACTTCCATTTACTTAAAATCGGACGAAACTATATATAAAATCAGCATACATTAACCTGGACCTAATTTAGTACGATGTGCAAAATTGTATAGCATTCGGACGAACATTGGGTCTTTGGTGCACCATTTACTTAAAATCGGACAAAACTATATATGGGAGCTATATCTAAATCTGAACCGATTGCAACGAAACTTGTCACAAGTTAGGTTATACTACTTTCAGTACGTTTTGTGAATATCGGCCATATTTTGGGTCCTTGGGGCATCACTTACTTAAAATCGGAGAAAAAATAGATATAAGAGCAATATCCAAATATGAACCGATTTTCACGAAACTTAACACACATCAAATTATATCCAAATCGAAGGATATACCGGGACTTTGGTACAGCATTTACATTGAATCGGGCGAAAATATATGAATCGATTTTTCCCAATTTCAATAGGGTTCGTCCTTGGGCCAAAAAAAAATCAGCTGTGCCAAATTTCATAAATTTCGAATCATAAATGCAACCTATATACTTTGTTTACAATTTAACATGGACAGACCGACGGACGGACGTGCATGGGAAAGAACTTTCTTTAATTTTTCTCCTATTTCAAGTTTCTTCAAATAGACCAGAAAAAATTTTAATGCGTGTGGGTCTGAAACGATTAAGGACATATGGCAGTACTTCTCAAATTAACAGTTAGATTCATTATCTACTCGTATTTGGGGGTCCTTTGCACGATTTTAATGGAGTATATAGTCCCAATATAATGGTACCCCTTTTTGATGTTTTCAAGAGGTGGCTTTCATTTTATAGAAATAACATTTATTCATTTTTTCAATGAAATGTGATTTTGTTTAATCTTAAAGTTAAATAGAATTAAAAAAAAGATTTTCTTTTTTTATATTCTGAATAATTACGTTATAAATATTTCTCTTTAATTGATTTATTGTGCATAAAATATAAACTTTTCCTCGATCAACTGTAGACAATAATAAGAAATCCTTTCATAAAATAGCCACATAATATGCACATTCTTTCAACTTTATAATTCAATAGAATTAAAACAATAGATATTCTGCAATATAGAAATATCAATTTAAATTAGATGTATATAAAACAAAAAATATCCTAATTGAATTCTAAAGACTATTTCATATGTATTTAAATTTATTGTTTTTTTGCTTTTTCTCTCTGGCTAAAATGTCATCGATAGCCGAACAATGCCAATGCCTATAGATTTTCGCATTCATCGGATAAATATTTTCATGTTTACAATTTTACAAAGAGCTCAACAAAATGATAAGTTGCAGACAAGAACAACAACAAGTTGTAATTTCAATTTAAATAAATCTTCTAATGCGATTTGCCAATTTCTATTGTTCTGTCATAGATTATTTAACAACGATAAAATTTCCCCTCAATTTCATTCGATTCACATAGAAATGGTATTGCCAGAGATATTATGTTGGAGTATGTTTTTGGTTGGTTGGGCTATGCAAGCTCAACAATTCGGAAACAAGTCATTTTTCATGGGGCTCGTTTGTGTGTATTTTTTTGTTAATACAAACTGGAGCAGTTTGTTTTCCATTTTCCCAAAAAACAAACAACCAACGAGTGGACGATGTGTGCGTATCATACCAACTGTTGTTTGCTTGTTTTCCTTGTATTCCTGTGACATTCAATTTTAATGTTTATGGGTCAATTTCGTGGTAAGCCAAAAACGAAAATAAATGAAGAAAAAAATGTTTTAAACCATCATTACAAACAAACAACAAAAAGTACAACCACAATACCAACCGGCACATAATAAAAACTCATAAAAAATGTATAATGAAACGACGACAACAACGCTTTTGTCACCAGCATTAAAATTGTTTTCAGCAACTTAGCTTTCCGGAGCAGTAAGACCCCCTAGCATATTTGTTGGAGAAATTTTTCCTTTACTTGAGGTTAATTCCAGAAATCGCCTTAAATACCTAAAGGTCGTTGCGAAAACAAAATTAAAATGTAAATGATTGTCTTATTACCACAATGGATCATAAGAAAAAATAAATAGAAAACTTTGGTCAATGTTTGTGATGGATATGATGGTCGCCATTTCGCGGAAATGCTGGTGATGGACAAATGGAAACGGAAAAGGAAAAACAGCTCATTGCTTAGGAAAATACCCATAAAAGTTGTATGAAGTATTTTTGTGGTTCCCTCTCTTTAAGGAAATAATAAAAATATTTAAATTTGAAATTAATTCTGGGAAGAAAGCTATTTTTATTACAGATTAATTATACAGTTTTGAATTTTATATTTTAATCTTTGTATATTTTTTTGATTAATGAAATGTAATAAATAATAAAATCACAATGAATAAAAAATATCTATAAAAAATATACAATCTAAATTCGTAGATGCCTTGGTTTAATAACTTCGTTTGTGTGCACTTTTTTCAACTAAATTGGGTGTGTTTATACATGGTTCCTTTTGAGAATATGCATAAAATCACTATCTGAGTCGATTTATGAATGACCGTCCGTCTGTCTGTCCATGTTAAATTGTATACAAAGTACATTTATGATTCATTCGCATTTATGATTCGAATTGGATGAAATTTGGCACAGCTCATTTATTTGGCCCAAGGACGAATCCTATTGAAATTGGAAAAAAATCGGTTCAGATTTAGATATAGCTCCCATATATATTTTCGTCCGACTTAAGGTAGGTGGTGCACCAATGTCCCTATATATCTATATATTTGCACGAAATTTCGCACAGTGTAGTGAATTAAGCCCAGAATGATATGTGCTAAGTTTCGTGAAAATCGGTTCAGATTTCGATATAGCTCCCATATTATATATTTTCTTCCGATTTAATGTAAATGATGCACCAAAGTCCCTATATATCTTTCGATTTGCACGAAATTCGCCACGGCGTACTGAATTAAGCCTAGAATGATGTCTGCTAAGTTTCATAATAATCGGTTCCGATTATATATATATATATATATATAATTTCGTCCGATTTAAGGTAAATGGTGTACCAAAGACCCTACATATTCCCCGATTTGCACGGAAGTTGGCACAGCGTACTGAATTAAGCCTAGAATGATGTATGCTAAGTATCGTTAAAATCGGTTCGAGAATAAATTGCCAAATTTGCTTTAAATCGACTTACATAAATGTATACCATTGTAGGCAAAAAACTCTAAATCTGCCGGAATGTAATGGAATTTAGCACAGATGACAGCCAATTTGGTTGTATAATGTGTTTAATAGACAAAAAATAACTTAAATCGGGAGATACGGTTGTATGGGGCATATATCAAAACTTGGACCCAGGGTGCCATTTTGGATTTCTATATTTGCTTTGACAATAAAAACATGCATACAAAATTTTGGCCACCTATGTCAAGTGGTTCGACAGTTAATGAGTTTATACCCAATTTTTGGGTAAAAACTCGGGTATTTACCCAAGTATTTACCAACGTTTTTAAAGTATCCTAAAACTATCCATTTTAAATCGATTTGATAACAGAAACCCGGAAATAGGATGTAAGATGTTGTATTACATATTTAATATAGTAAATACCCAAATAAATACCCAAAAATGGGTATTTACCCAATTCACCAGGTATTTACCCTTTGGGTATTTACCCACTGCCCATCTCTACCCAGCAGCATTCTGAGATAAATACATTTTCTTCCAAAAAGAACATGAACTGATGGAAACCTCATCACAAAGTAATTCGGTCCATTTCACAAACGACCTTTTCTCCATGTCTTCAAAATATTTTCTTTGCAATATTTTAAATGAAAATAAATTTAGGATTTTCAACTATATTGCAACATATTTGTTGTGAAAAGTTTTTATACATTTTGAAAAAGCTCTTATTGTTAATACTTAGAACATGTCTGTTATATATTTAGCGATATAAAATCGAAATGTTGTCTGGCATTTGGGTACTCTCGTTATCCAATGTAGAATCTTCAAGGAATTCTAAACACACAACCATTTTACATAGTATTAGGTATTCGAACTCCATTTCTGGTTCCAATATGATCTTCGTCTTGACACAATAGAATGGACAATTAAAGATCGTCATATCAAAATCGCCATTCTAAATAAAAAGTTCGTTTCAACATATTGCAATTGGGGGTTCAGACACGAATTTATTTGCTAGAGATACTTTTAATTTTTTATACGCTACATTTTTATGGTGTAGTTTTAGTGTAGTTTCCAATTACGATTGTTCTTCGTTTCTTATTCTTATTCTCTGGTCCATTCTGGACTTTACACTGCTGTCCAAAAAGTATATACATAAAATTTATTTTAAGGCAACCCCCTCCCCACCATTCTCGATTTTATTTTTTCAAGATTTTCAATGGGCTGGTAAATCAATACCAATGCTTGTTAAGGTTTGTAACTTTGCACATATATGTATATTTGAATATTTAAAAGAGAAGAAAAATAATTTACATTTTTTTTTTATAAAAACAACAAACTGGGATTCAGCCTGAATATTTTGCAAAAACAAAAAAAAAATTGTAATTGTTTTGTTGTTGTTTTTTGTAATTAAAGAGAAGTCCCTATTTTTGATGGCGGGCATGATAACTCCTCACTGGAACATCGGAATCCGAAAATTCCAACGGTGTTAGAAAGAGTACATGTCTGGGTCTCGTATGAACTAGGGTTATTCACTTCGCTCTAAAATTAACAAAATGGCGGACCTTTGAAAAAATATTTTTCGAAAATCGGCGATTTTGACCAAAAACCAAGTTAAAAAATAAGGAAGATAAAATATTATCGTTTCAAAATTGTAAATAGAATTTAAAAAAGCAGTGAGCGGAGCAGTATAGTCGGACGCAGCCGACCATATGATACCCTGCACAACTTCCACGAAAATATAACTTTGTGTGGTTGTATATTCTGAGCTTGGGCAATATTTCGCGATATTTGCACTCTCTTGACAGACTAGATGTCAACTTGTCTAGATTCTCTTTACCGTTATGTTGTGATGGTGGGCTTTCAATTGTGGCCTATAGATCGACTCAAAAAAAAAAACACAAACAAATTAAGTTTTCGGTCCACTTCATCCCAAAATTATTATCTGATCATCAGCGAATATTATAGGCTTGTCCTTAAAATTTCACCATGTTCGGGCCATAATTGCGGCCTCTGGAGCGACCAGAAAAACGGACAAAAATGAAATATTTGGTCCATTTCATCCCCTAAATATTAACCGATCTTTAACAAAAACAATAGGGGTCTTCAATGGCCAGAACCCATCCTACATGCAAATTTCGTGAAGATTGGTTCATAACTGTGGCCTGTATCGTGTTTACAAATTATAATGGACGGACGGACACACATGTCAAGATCGACTCAGCTAGTCGAGATATAACGATCGGTATACTTAAAGGTGGGTCTAGGACCAATATTTCGCGGCGTTACAAACTCTTGGAGCTGCACAAAGCTATAATACCCTGACAACAAAGTTGTATAGGGTATAATAATAGTTTGCCACACCACTATTTTTCCAAGAACTAATATTTCCTCAGCACAATAAAAACATAAATTTTGCCAGCATAATTTATAATAATTGCATCATAAAAATTCAATTTAATATTCCACACTTTAATGAAAACATACCGAAAACCGTCAACATTGACTGGCTTCTATAGCAAACATCAAAAGAGCAGCATGCAGTATTTGACGTAATTACAGAAGCGTCTCTCCAAACTGGGGCACATTAGTTATGTTCACACAAAACCACCTACATTTTTGCACTGAAATTGTTTTGCTACATGTGCGAGTGTGAGTGTAAACACATATGTTCTAACATAGTTCTGCAATTTCTAGATTCTCACAAAAACTGCCGGTAAATGTGTCAAAAACTTAATTTTAATTATTATTTATTAGCACAGTTTCAGTCACGTAAAGTGAAAAAAAACGAATCAAATGCAACAACAACAACATAACAGCAATGCTAACAAAGTTAATTATATACTAGACAAAAGGAACAATAACAACAAATAAACTGAATAAAATAACTGCATTATTCGATCTGGCATTTCTTGAAGATATCAACCCATTTACGAGTAATGCCTCCTTCATCATTCGCACATAGCATGTCTTAACAAATACAAAAAAAAAAACGCTTTATACAAAAATTAAATTTATTTAATTGCAGCTATTTGATGGCTTCTTCATATTTTGTGTTAACGAAATTTTTTCCATTAATAATACATACTGCACAGAACACAATGTGGCAGAATAATATTCTTTTGCAAAAAAATCTACTAGACTTCATTAAGTATTTGAAAGTTTGTAGCAGCTAAAAGTTGATGAATATTAAATTAGTGGTTAATGCATAATGTAAAGTTGTTACGCACAAATTTACATGGAGAAAAGTTAACTACAGACTTCAATGTTCGTTAGGGATAAATTGTGTGTGTGGGTGTGAGTGGATGCTCTAACGCAAGGCGATAAATAAAGCCGTTAGCTAGGAATTTCCATAAATACTGTAGTGTAAATGTTTATAGAACTCAATCAAGTGTGTAATTGAAGATACACAAAATATTAAGGTTAATATTTGTTTTTCCCCTATTAAATTTCCAAAATTAAATCAAGGTTTCTGATGGTAAAGGAAATAACATTAGAATTTCAAAAATTGGGTAAATTTTGTTTAGTTGTATTTAATGATTCGATTGATGTGCTGTATCTTTGGTAAAATACATAATTGATTGAATTTATGCATGTTCTATAATTTACTTTATTTTTTTATTTGTGAAATATACGGCTTTTTACTCTGAAAGCGATTATTACATTTATCCCTAGCTTTTCTATTAAAAAAATTACTGGAACAGAAAATTTATAGCATAAACCGACCAATTCTATATGTGGATATTTTTATCCTTTTAATTATATTAATTGCAACCAGTAAGAAAAGTAGGTCTGCCAAAGTGGGTCTGGCAGTAAACGGCAAGAAGACCAAGCTGATGGTATCAACGCGCAAGACGTCCTGTAGACTCGGACCAACTGTGGAACTTGAGAACTACAGCTTTGAGGTAGTCAAAGATTTGAAATACCTTGGTACCACCATAAACAAAACGAATGACATCAGTTTTGAAATTCGGAGAAGGATCGTGATGGTCAACAGATGCTACTATGGTCTGAGCAAACAACTCAAAAGTTGCAAGCTACAAGACGCTGATACTACCCGTGTTGTTGTATAGATCTGAAGCATTGGTACTTTCGCAAACAGATGAGACAGTCGGGCTGTGCCGACTATACGATACCCTTCACCACTTTGGGTATATTCTACAAAGTCTACTTACAGACATCGCCTTTTCGAAAGAACATAGACATGAAATTGAACGATCTTGAATATGTGATCTTTATGCCTTTCTGGAACCTGTGATAAATTTCATTTCATTTGGGCAAGTTTTGAGTCGATTGCGTACAATGGGACAAATTTGTGTAAATCGATTTAGAGCAAACTTAATACACGCTATTCAGTAGGCCGCATTCTTCAAAATTTAATCTTAATAAGACTGTCGTTTGGAATATATATATATATATATATATATATGAACGCTGTGTCTGAATCTGTCTCAATTCGATACGATATGCAACGAAGATATATATAGGAGCTATATATACATTTGAACCGATTTTTACGAAACACACATCATTTTAGAATCAATTCGGTACGCTATGCCAAATTTCGTGCAAATCGAAAGACATATATATAGGGACTTTGGTGCACCATTTCTATGAAATCGGATAAAAATATATATGTATCTAAATCTGAACCGATTTTCACGAATCTTAGCACACATCATTATAGACTTTATTCAGTACGCTATGCCAAGGTTTGTACAAATCAAAAGATATATAGGGACTTTGGTGAAACATTTACATTAAATCAGACAAAAATATATATGGGAGCTACATCTAAATCTAAACTGATTTTCAGGAAACTTTACACACATCTTTCTAAACTCAATTCAGTATGCCGTACGAAATTTCGTGCAAATCGAAATATATATTGGGTGTTTGGTACACCATTTGCATTACATCGGAAGAAAATATATATGGGAGCTATATCTAAATATGAACAGATTCTCACAAAAATTAACAGAAACCGATTTTTACGAAACTGAAAACTCATCGTTCTAGACTTAATTCAGTACGCTATGCCAAAATTTGTTCAAATCGAAATATATATAGAGACTTTGGTGCACCATTTACAGTAAATCGGACGAAAATATATGTGGGATCTATGTATACATCTGAACCGATTTTCATGAAACTTAACACACACATTTAGAGAACGTGTCCAACGTTGAAAACGTGTCCAAAACCCCCTAAATACCGAATAATGGGGGGTACTGTTGTGTGGACGCTACCCTGAAACTTGAGCAAATATTATTAATTTTTGTTCCGGAAATGAGCTATACAATGAGAACCCATAATAAAACTAATTCGTTTGAAAACGTCTCCAAAATTCCTAAAATACTGAATATTTGGGGATACCGTTATATGGGAGCTACACCAAAACGTGGAATGACATATTCCATGCCTGTGCAAAATGTCAGTGCTACATATTAAATACTATGACCTCTATCGTAAGTTCAACCGACGGACACACATAAATCGAAACAGAATTTTTCTCTGATCATAAATATTTCGTCATCATAAATGCAAAAAACGTAACTACAGAAAAAATCGAAATTGACTTTTTGTTTCCGTTTGAATTTCTAATTAAAGAAATTCAAACGGACGTTACTGTAGCAAACTTAAGTTCGCATTTATTGATGGGATGTTTGGAATTGAAAATGAGATATATTTTTTACGGTATCCCCCATATAGCGGTATCCCAAAATTCGGTATTTTAAGACCTTTCTTCATTTGAAAACTAATCAAATTTAATTAGGTTTTTTCCCACTGGGTGGAAAAGTACCCTGTGCAAAATTCTATCGCTATCGGAGAAATATTTTATGTCTTTTATGTATTTTATTTTATATACGAAAGTTAGCATGCATCATTCTAGACTCAATTCAGTACACTATGCCAAACTTCGCGAAAATCGAATGAAATATAGAGGCTTTAATCCACCATTTACACTAAATCGGACGAAAATATTTGTGGAAAATATGAGCTATGTCTAAATCTGAACGGATTTTCACGAAACTTAACACACGTCAAACATTTGGTACGCTGTACAAATGTTAGTCTCAATCGGATATTTATTTGTCATTTCGTTGTACTATAATTGTGTTGAAGTTACGTCCTTTTGTTTCAGAAAATATCATTTTAAAAAGACCTAACTGACATAAAACCTTTAAATGCCAAAAAAACATTATTTTTTTCAAACAAAAAATACAGCTCTATAGTGCGGTTAAACTTTGCAAAAATTTCTAGCCATTATTCATGTTAATAGATTTTATAGGGTTTTTTGCTTCTCCTGTAAAATTAGTAAAAGTCTAGTTACGTCCGTTTGCATTTATGGTGACGATATATACTTTATGGGGTCTCCAGTGAATAGGCGTTGCAAAGGGAATGGCAAATTTAATATACACTCCACCCATTGGTCGATAATGGGGGTCCCTTTTACCAATATAAAAATAAAGGCTAGGGGGTGGTGTGAAGTGAAGTAATGTCTATAAATATGGTTTCATTTTTGAGAATATAATTTCAAGCTCTATTAATAGGCATGAAATAGGCATTAGAAAACATTTCAAGGTCTAAGAATAGGCGTGGATGTTTAAAAAATGCAGTTCGATCCTATTAAACAGAAGTGGTGTCTACAAAAAGGCGTCTATTTAAAAAAAATCATGGTTAGTGTGTTGGCTGGTACTTTTTAACGTCTGGCCAAGCTCTATAAATAAGATTTTTTATGTGGGAATTTTTATATATGTTTCATATTGTTATAACAGTTGTTAAGTAATGTAAACAGGCGAAAGGCGATTTTTAAGAATGTTTATTCAAGCGACAGGATGTTTATCAAAATAGAAGTATGACTCATAGGGGTGGTGTTGTATTTAGATCTGCTTTCCTTTCAGATATAATAAAATGTATATATTTTTATAATATTTAATTTTTGATTTTTCTATTTTTATTTACAGGTAAAAATGGGAAATGCCAATAAGGTAACTTTAAGGTAAATTTCAATTTAAGTTTACAGGTAAAAAACAAGTTCTATGTTGAAAATATTTCTAAGAATATCCAAGTTTTTTTTACAATATATATAGTTTACATAGTTTTAATCATAATCGATTAGAAAGTTGGCGATTTTCAAAAAAATCTCTTCGATGATCTTGATCCTTATTCACACGATAGCTATGCACAGTTTCTAGAAAAATTTGTCTAAATTTTCTCTTGAAATTTTACAGGGACATTCGTGAATTAGTATAGGTTCGGAAAAAACTTTTATTTTTTGATCCTCTGGAGAGGGAGTCCCCTTAAATCATACATAATAAAAACATGTCTTCTGAGCAATACTAATGTTCTTGTTAATTATTTTCCTACACATTTGGAACACGGAATACATTTGCACTCTGTATCCTTTGTGACTCTTTATCATCCAAATTAAACATTTCATATTTAATACATTTTGGTAGTGTCTAAGTCGCTTTACTCTCCTCTAAACAAATAACTTTTTTTGTTTCACAACCACTCACCTTCTTCCAAACCACGGCCCAATTCTTCAGATGACAACTTGGGAAAACTAACTTGCAATGTATGACCGTTGAAGAAATTACTCAAACGTTCGATTAACATATTTGTCAATTTGGTATCACGATCTTCACCCGATCTGGATAGGGTGGATTCCAATTCATTTTCACTAGTCAACGGTCGAATATATGGTACAGCTCCAGCACTGGCGGGTAATTTTACCACTTTAACACCATCGGCAATAGCTATTGAATCAATATACGAAATACGATCAATAAAGGATATCGCCTTTTTCTTTAGACATGGCACAAATCCACCATCGGTTCGTGTACATTCATCGTAGATCCGTAGTATGGTACGTGTTCCGGCATTTTGATAAGCCGAGGTGGGTGATGAAATATTCTCTGTGCTGGCATTTATCTGCTGCAGGCAACACAATAAGGATAAGCACAACAATAACACTGATGTTATGTTAAAGGAATTACTGATTGTCTTTTTGTTGATCATGATCTTTGTTTGGTAGTTTGTTTTTATTTTATATTAAAATTTGTTTATTTAATTTTCAACACTTTGCACACTTTGTTTGAGTTTTTGTTTTTGGTATTTTCTTTCACTTTTTTGGTATAATTGTTTGTTATTTTTGTTGCTGGTAATCCTTTGTGTGGGTGGGTGCTTGATCCTTAAAGTGGTTGCAAAAATTATAAAGCACCACAAATTATTTGTATATTTTTACTGGAGTCTACGATTGGAATTCGTTCTCCCTTTTCTTTGATGTGCTCACTTTAGATTCTGTTATAAAACTAATACCGAATACCTTCAGTGTCTATAGTTTATATACGAACATTGCTGAGATGGCCAACAGCCATACCATTCATAACTTTTGAGGAGTTTGAAAAGAAATTTTTGTTTTTTGTTTTGATCGCTCTTTCATGTTTCTCATGTTATCTTCGTCAATGGCAACAACAACATTAACAGCACTTTCTTTGTGTTTGGCGCTTAAAACGTTATTATCATCAAACTCAAACCGCTGGAATTTCTTTGGCTTTTACCCAGCCTTTCAGTCATGTTGTGAACATGTGTAAGCAACTCAAACAATATTATGTTGCATGCCTTTGGCTTAAACTCTGTTAGTTTGGTTACTTCTGTTGTTGCAAATAGAGTTTCAATTGATCGTGCAACTCCATGAGAAAGTTACCATCTTTATGTTTTGTATCGTAGAAAGACATAAATTTTTGGGAAACATAATTTTATTTATTTATAGCAAATATTCATACCATAAATTAATCAAATTTAATTTATCAATGTTAGTCTACTATTAGGAGTAGATCCCATGTATAGATACCCTCTATTATCGATTTTTGAGTACTTAGTGCTAGTTTATGATTGGGTGTGAAATCTTGGTACTAAAAATTATAAATTTTGTCTTAAAATTTGTCTTAAAACCTCATATAACGGGCCATAATACCCTGTACTATATCTTTGTGCAAATGTTCGTAACAGGCAAAAGGAAACGAGATAGACACATGGTTGCTTTTGAGAATATGCATACAATCACTTTCTCAGTCGATTTATACATGTCAGTCCGCCCATCTTTTGGTGTTAAATTGTCAACAAAGTACAGGACGCATTGATAATTCGATTTGAATGAAATTTTGTACAGTTCATTTGTTTGGCCCAAGGGCGAACCCTATTGAAATTTGGCAAAATCTGTTCAGGTTTAGATATAGCTCACATATATATTTTCGTCCGATTTTATGTAAATGGAGCACCAAAGAACCCCTATATATCTTTCGATTTGCACAAAATTTTGCATAGCGTACTGAATTAAGTGCGGAATGATGTGTGTTAAGTTTCGTGAAAATCGGTTCAGATTTAGATATATATGTCCTATATATAGTTTCGTCCGATTTAATGTAAATGGTGCACCAAAGGCCGTATATTTCTTTCAAGTTGTAAGAAATTTTGCACAACGTACAGAAGTTAGTGTAGTCCAACGTGTATCAGTGTCTTGTAGAGTGTGAGTTTGGTCTGCGGGAACTGGCCTTGCTTTTGAGTTGTTAGCTCAGACCATAGTAGCTTCTGTTGGCTATCACTATCCTTCTCTGAATTTAAAAACTGATGTCATTCGTTTTGTTTATGGCGGTACCAAAAAATATAAAATCTTTGACTATCACGAAGCTGTAGTTCTCAAGTTCCACAGTTGGTCCGAGTCTACTGGACATCTTGGGGATTGATACCATCAGCTTAGTTTTCTCGCCGTTTACTGTCAGACCCAATTTGGCAGACTCCTTCTCGATTTGTTCAAAAGTGGCTGTTACCGCTCTCAATGTTCGATCCATTATATCGATGTCATCGGCGTAGGCGAGTAGCATGTGTTTTTTGGTGTACAGAGTGTCATTTCTGTTCACTTTTGCCTCTCGTATAACATTTTCCAGCAGGATGTTAAAAAGGTCCACGACAAACTGTCACCTTGTCTGAATCCTCGTTCGGTATTAAAGGACTCCGAGATGTCTTTTCCGACTTTAACTGCTGATCTTGTGCCAGTTAAAGCTATTCTGCATAGCCGTATTAATTTTGCAGGAATGCCAAACGCGGACATGGCTTTATACACCTCTGAACGGTTAGGGCTGTCGAATGCGGCTTTATAGTCGACGAATATGTGGAATGTGTCGATGGGTCTATCGTGGGTTTTTTTCCACCATTTGGCGCAGTGTGAAAATCTGGTCAATGGTGGATTTTCCAGCTCTGAAGCCGCATTGGTATGGTCCAATAATTTCATTTACCATTGGCTTCAGTCGTTCACAGAGTACGCTGAAGGAGACTTATTCCTCTATAGTTGGCACATATCGTCTTGTCTCCTTTTTTGTGTACGGGACACAGGATGCTGAGGTTCCAATCATTGGGCATGCGCATTCCTCTAGCCAAATTGTACTAATCAGCTGGTACATGCTCCTTACCAGCATCTGACCACCAGTCTCGGCACCTGCTGTTTTATTATTCTTCACTCGATTGATTGCTATTCTGACTTCATCTTGGCTAGGTGGTATTCACCCTATACCGTCATCTGGTTCTGGGGTATCCTCTTCACCGCTACTATTTGATACCAGAAGTTTTTCAAAATGCTCCTTCCAGATCCTCAGCACGCTGTCTGTATCTGTCACCAGGTTTCCTTCTTCATCTCTACAAGAGGATGTGCCTGCACCAAAGCCTTCGGTTTGGTGTTTTACCCGTTGGTAAAATTTTCGCGCTTCATTCTGACTCCTTTACATCTCGATTTGCTCACGCTCACGTTTTTCTTCTTTTTTTTTCTGAAAATACGTTTCTCCTCTCTCCTTTTCTCCCGATAGTTCTCCATCGCATTACGCGTGTTGCTACTGTCCGCAGGGTTGCCCTATACGCTGCGTTTTTTCATATCAGTGGCATTACGACACTCCTGATCGTACCACGGATTTCTTGATGGTGGTATTTGGTACCCTAGTGTTGTTTTTGATTTAGATATAGCTCCCATATATAGTTTCATCCGATTTTATGTAAATGGTGCACCGATCTCCCAAAATTGTTCCGATTGAGACAAAAATTAGCACAGATTGGTGTATGCGAATTTTTGTTGGAATCGGTTCAGATTTAGGTATAGCTTCCAAATATAGTTTCGCCCGATTCCATTTCAATGGTCTTCGAAGGATGCTATGTCTATTCTATCAAAAGGATATTGTACATATGAACATCTTTTGTATGTACCCATATAGTCGGTCCGTCCGAATTTTGAACTTTCCTTACTGGTTTCTTCTTATGTTTG
>NW_026876059.1:0-18825 GCF_032173495.1 Musca vetustissima
ATATTTTTAGGGTCTATCAATAGGCGTGGATTTTTTAAAAAATATTTTTTTATTAGGCGTGGATTTTTTAAAAAATATTTTTAGGGTCTATCAATAGGCGTGGATTTTTTAAAAAATATTTTTAGGGTCTATCAATAGGCGTGGATTTTTTAAAAAATATTTTTAGGGTCTATCAATAGGCGTGGATTTTTTAAAAAAAATATTTTTAGGGTCTATCAATAGGCGTGGATTTTTTAAAAAAAATATTTTTAGGGTCTATCAATAGGCGTGGGTTTTTTAAAAAAATATTTTTAGGGTCTATCAATAGGCGTGGATTTTTTTAAAAAAATATTTTTAGGGTCTATCAATAGGCGTGGATTTTTTTAAAAAAATATTTTTAGGGTCTATCAATAGGCGTGGATTTTTAAAAAAAAATATTTTTAGGGTCTATCAATAGGCGTGGATTTTTTAAAAAAATATTTTTAGGGTCTATCAATAGGCGTGGATTTTTTAAAAAAAATATTTTTAGGGTCTATCAATAGGCGTGAATTTTTTAAAAAAATATTTTTAGGGTCTATCAATAGGCGTGGATTTTTTAAAAAAATATTTTTAGGGTCTATCAATAGGCGTGGATTTTTTAAAAAAATATTTTTAGGGTCTATCAATAGGCGTGGATTTTTTAAAATAATATTTTTAGGGTCTATCAATAGGCGTGGATTTTTTAAAAAAATATTTTTAGGGTCTATCAATAGGCGTGGATTTTTTAAAAACATATTTTTAGGGTCTATCAATAGGCGTGGATTTTTTAAAAAACATATTTTTAGGGCCTATCAATAGGCGTGGATTTTTTAAAAAATATTTTTATGGGCTATCAATAGGCGTGGAATTTTTAAAAAAAATATTTTTAGGGTGTATCAATAGGCGTGGATTTTTTTAAAAAAATAGTTTTAGGGTCTATCAATAGGCGAGGATTTTTTAAAAAAATAGTTTTAGGGTCTATCAATAGGCGAGGATTTTTTAAAAAATATTTTTAGGTTTTCTTTCACCCATATCTATGATGATATGTTAAGCCTCCTCCCTTGTGTTTCCATTCATCGCGGCACATCAATCACGGCCAGTGGCTACTTAAAGCGGTAACTAAACAAGGCGTAGAACCAGCCAACCCTAGCTTCCTAAAAACTGTTGAAGTTATTGAATTCACACGTTACGTATGTTACAACACACAACCCAGAGTAACTGTGTAGAGATCGCAGAGTGCGAAACACACACTCTAGACGATCACATTCTTAGTGTTAAGTGTACCTAATTAGAATGTAAGTTGTAAATAAACACTCTGTAAATAGCAACCACAAGAAGCAGACGTCTTTTATTTGACAAGCGAGCGGACAAGCCAGAATAAAGTTCAAGAGGTTATGGGCCCAGATCAACGCCGAAGAAAAGTAAAAGAGTGAATCCCCAGAACAACGCTGAAGAAGGAAAAATAAAAAGTGATAGCCCAGTAGCAAAAGTGAAAGTGCGTGGACGGCAGGAAGATATTTGATTGAAATTGTGTGCCAGTAATTGTATCGTGTGTCGATAAAGAAAAATAAGAAACAATGTCGTCGATGTTCAACATTGAGAAATTGTCAGAGGACAATTATGAGTCGTGGAGTCTCCAAATGAAGTCCGTCCTTATTCACCAAGATCTATGGGAGGTGATCGCCGAGGAAATGATGGAAGAGAAAAATGCTGAGTGGAGGAAAAAAGACCAAAAGGCGATGGCGACAATTATCCTCAGCATAACAGCAGTTCAGTTGTCGCACATTAAGAACTGCAAGACGGCGAAGGACGCGTGGAGCTGTCTGTCCGCTATACATCGACCAAAAGGGCCAATCAGAAAGGTATCTCTATTCAAGAAGCTGATTAGAATGAAAATGGAAGAGCACAATGCCGTGCAAGAGTACCTATGCGAATTCACGTTAGTCGTGGACAAACTGGCTGAGGCAGGTATACAGCTGAGTGAAGACCTATTGGTGGTAATGATCCTCGCCAGTCTTCCCAGTTCGTATGAGAATTTAGTGGTTGCGATAGAGTCAAGAGATAATTTGCCCACATTGTCTGCTCTGAAGATAAAATTGGCCGAGGAAAATGAGAGAAGAAAAACAGCAATGGGCATCACAACAGAAAATTCCACAAAAGCATTTATGGCGCACAATAAATGGAATCCCAACAGCAGTAAAGTTTACAACGCACATCGAGCAAACGCCAACAACAATAGAAGAAATTACAACGCAAATAGGCAAAGTCCCAACAACAACGCAGGTAGCAAGTATAGAGGATCCCGCACACACAAAAACAACAACTGCTTCAACTGTGGCGGCAGAGGCCATTACGCTGCTCAATGCGAAAAGGCAGAGCAAAAGGGTGAGCATGCGTACACAAGTTTAGCGGCGATCGACAACAACAACGTCAACAAAAAGGTCTGGTGTTTAGATAGCGGTGCTTCCTCACACATGTGTTGTGATCGAAGTTTGTTTTCGACTTTTGAGGAGCATCGAGAAGAAATCTCCCTAGCTGGCAAGAAGACAATTGAAGCAAAGGGGAAGGGGAGAGTGCGAATCAACGAGGGTGACGTTGTGCTCAACGACGTGTTGTATGTGCCGAACCTACAATGCAATTTCATATCGGTAGGTAGAGTAGCGGCGATTCACGACGTCAAATTTGGGAAGAAATGTGCGAAGGTAATTGACAACGGTAAAATTGTGCTGACAGCGAGGAGAGTGGGGAACGTGTTTCTGATCAACAACCCAAAGATGAATGTGTTTATGGCTGCAGCAACAACAAATGCAAAGAAGTGCAGAAACCGTTACGGTCGACATAGAGGGGAGAGCCCTCAGTATCAAAGATATTCAAATGGATGTACAGTTAGGTCGAACATAGTGGCACCGTTATAAATATGGGATTCAGGGGAAGCCAAGATATGTGTAATGGTTGCAAATATATTAGGTATAAAAATGTAATGAGTTTAAAAAAAATATGAATAAAGAATATTTTGATTTTGGTTTTTGAATGGTATCTGGGTATGTGTGTTGAGGGGAAGTGTTGAAGTTATTGAATTCACACGTTACGTATGTTACAACACACAACCCAGAGTAACTGTGTAGAGATCGCAGAGTGCGAAACACACACTCTAGACGATCACATTCTTAGTGTTAAGTGTACCTAATTAGAATGTAAGTTGTAAATAAACACTCTGTAAATAGCAACCACAAGAAGCAGACGTCTTTTATTTGACAAGCGAGCGGACAAGCCAGAATAAAGTTCAAGAAAAACATCAGCTTGATATTGAAATACAAAAAGCGAAACAAAACAACAGCAAAATAATTACCCTTTTTTTGAAGAAAACAAAACCTGACAAGAGTAAGATGTTTTTTGTAGAAGTCGCTGGTCCATATAAGACTGGCCTATTCATTAAATTAAAAAGCAACTAGAAAACCAGCAACAACAATAATAATCATTTTAATTAAATCAACGCATAAATTTCCGCAGAACGAACGCACAATCGCCATTAAGAGGGGAGAAGAGTCCACACCGAACTAAACAGTGAACAGGGAAAAAGAGAAAATAAAGTTTTTTCCTGGTCTTTTGTTTTAATGGGTGTTACCCGTCCGACCATACTTAGTGGTTAGATGTTTTATTTTTCTGTTTTTATTTTTTCAATGTCTTGTCGGGGTAGAGTAGGAAATCATCAAGAAGTCAAACAGAGCTTGGTGTTTAAAAATTAAAAGGGAATTTAATAGACACCTAAAAATAATTTTTATTAAATCGGATGAAAATATATATGGGAGCTATATCTAAATCTGAATCGATTTTCCGGAAACTTAACACACATCATTCTAGACTCAATTCAGTACGTTATGCCAAATTTCGTGCAAATCGAAAGATATATAGGGACTTTGGTACACCATTTACATTAAATCGGACGAAACTATATATGGGAGCTATATCTAAATCTGAACCGATTTTCACGAAACTTAAGACACATCATTTCGTGCAAATCGAAAGATATGTAGGGACTTTGGTGGACCATTTACATAAAATCCGACGAAAATATATATGGGAACTATATCTAAATCTGAACCGATTTTTCATAACTTCTATAGTGTTCGTCCTTGGGCCAAATAGACGAGCAGTGCCAAATTTCATCCAAATCGGATCATAAATGCGACCTGCACTTTGTTCACAAAAATACATATACTGAAAGTGGTTCTATGCATATTCTCAAAAGGAACCATGTGTCTATCTCGTTTCCTTTTGCCTGTTACAAACATCTGCACAAAGACATAATACCCTGTACCACAGTGTATTGAAGGGTATAAAAAGATTTCCAAGCGCATCGGTCTTGTGCGCATCTCCTCCAATTTGGAAGACCTCGTTCCCATCTAATTCGTGGCCTTCCCCTTCAACGGAAACCATCAGTAGTCTCGCTTTTATATGCCTTTTGAGCTGGGGCATTCTCATTCATTAGCACAACATGGCCTAGCCATCGTAGTCTTTGCAGCTCAATACGACTGACTATGTCGATGTCCGCGTATAAATTGTAAAGCTCGTGGTTCATTTGACGCCGATATTCACCGTAGACGGTGTTTAGTAGCATCTGTTGGCCAACACTTCAAAACTTCTCCGAACTTCAAAACTGATGTCATTCGTTTTATTTATGGCGGTACTAAGGTATATAAAATCTTTCACTACCTCGAAGCTGTAGTTCTCAAGTTCCACAGTTGGTGCGAGTCTACTGGACGTCTTGCGCTTTGATTTCATCAGCTTGGTCTTCTCGCCATCTACTGCCAGTCCCACTATGGCAGACTCTTTCTCAATTTGTTCAAAGGTGGCTGTTACCGCTCTCAGTCTTCGACCCATTATATCGATGTCATCGGCGTAGGCGAGTAACTGATGTTGTTTGGTGTACAGAGTGCCATTTCTGTTCACCTTTGCGTCTCGTATGACCTTTTTCCAGCAGGATGTTAAAAAGGTCCCACGACCAACTGTCACCTTGTCTGAATCCTCGTTTGGTATTGAAGGGGTCCGGTAGGTCCTTTCCGACATTAACAGCTGATCTTGTGCCACTTAAAGTTATCCTGCATAGCCGTATTAATTTTGCAGGAATGCCGAACGTAGACATGGCTTTAAACACCTCTGAATGCGGCTTTATTGTCGAATAGGTGTGTCGATGTGTTTTTCGTGGGTCTTTTCCAGGCTTTGGCGCAGAGTGAACATCTGGTCAATGGTGGATTTGCCAGGTCTGAAGCCGCGTTGATATGGTCCAATAATGTCATTGAACATTGAGTCGCTCACACAGCATGCATCCAGCACGCATTTGATATACGATGGGAAGGAGACTTATTTCTCCTATAGTTGGCACATATCGATTTGTGTCCTTTTTTGTGCACGGGACACAGGATGCTGAGGTTCCAATCATTAGGCATGCATTCCTTTAGCCAACTAATCGGCTGGTGCATACTCTTGGCCAGCATCTGACCACCAGTCTTGTATAGTTCGGCTAGTCACCCATCGGTGACGTCATCTCTTATTGGTTTCTGGTATCCTCTTCACCGCTACTATTTGATACAAGAAGCTTTTCAAAATGCTCCTCCCAGATCCTCAACACGCTGTCTGTATCTGCCACAAGGTTTCCTTCATCATCTATACAGGAGGATGTACCTGCACCAAAGCCTTCGGTTTGATGTTTTACCCGTTGGTAGAATTTTCGGACTTCATTCTGACTCCTGTACATCTCGATTTGCTCACGCTCACGTTTTTCGTGTTCTTTCTTCTGTTTTCTGAAAATACGTTTCTCCTCTCTCCTTTTTTTTCCCGACAATTCTCCATCACATTACGTGTTGCTACTGTCTGCAGGGTTGCCCTATACGCTGCATTTTTCATATCAGTAGAATTAGGACACTCGTGATCGTACCACGGATTTCTTGATCGTGGTTTTTGGTAGCCAAGTGTTGCCTTTGCTGCAGTTTGTGGGGAGTGAGCAATTCTTTGTCATCGTGATTCTATACCATTATCGGGACAAGTAGTGCATTCGTTAAGCAGGTGGATAAGTTTAGCGGAGTAGGCCTCGGCTACCTGTTGTGTTTGCAGCTTTTCGACGACGAGTTTCCGTGTTGTGTTAGATCGCACCTTTGCTGCTACATTAAGACGGGTGCGTACCTTGGCTGCCACAAGGTAATGGTATGAATCGATATTCACTCCTCGGATCGATGGGACGTCTAAAACACTGAATGAATGCCTTCCGTCTATCACAACATGATCAATTCGATTTCTCGTTGCTTGATCAGGAGAGATCCAGGTGGCCTTGTGTATATCGAGATGCTTGAATCTGGTGCTGCTAACTACCATGTTTTTTTGCTGCCGCGAAGTCAATCAATCTCATGCCGTTGTCGGATGTTTCTTCACAAAGGCTGAATTTTCTGACGGTGGGGCCAGAGATATTTTCCCTTCCGATTTTTGCATTCGAATCTACTAGCAGAATTTTAATGTCATGGCCAGGGCAGCGGTCATATGCTGTTTCTAGTCTCGTTTCATGGCAGCTATAATACAGGGCGTAACCATCTGATTTTCTTACGCCAGTCCCATTCTATTGCATTTCCTGCAAGGCAATAATATCGGCTTTGTACTTCTTGAGTACATCCGCCAAAGCGAGAACTGTGCCTGTCCTGTACAACGTGCGCACATTCCAAGTGGAGATTCGCAGATCGTGGTCTTTTATACGTTTGCGGAGGTCGTCCATATTAGGGGGTTTGGTTTTCTTTTTTTTTTTTTTTTTTTTGCTTTTCCATAGTAGGTTCGGTTTTCCGAGTGTGGACAACTAACACGACGCCTCAACCCATTTTTTTAGTTCTTATGGGTGAACTCGCGGCACATATTAGCTCACAATTTTAACGGGTGATGAAAATAGCTACCCCAGGTGACACTGCGGGGAGGTTAGTGTCCACAATTGAGATGAAAGAGCGACCAAGATAAGCCTGGAGTTCGCCGTGTTAAAGCCAATCAGAGCCGTTGCTTGGTATATATCATTCCCTACGCCACCCTTGCAGATTACCCCTGAAAATATGTTTTAAAAAATCCAAGCCTTGGATAGACCCCTGAAAATATGTTTTAAAAAATCCAAGCCTTGGATAGACCCCTGAAAATATGTTTTAAAAAATCCACGCCTTGGATAGACCCCTGAAAATATGTTTTAAAAAATCCAAGCCTTGGATAGACCACTGAAAATATGTTTTAAAAAATCCAAGCCTTGGGTAGACCCCTGAAAATATGTTTTAAAAAAACCACGCCTTGGCTAGACCCCTGAAAATATGTTTTAAAAAAACCACGCCTTCGATACAGCCCTAAAAATAATTTTTAAAAAATCCACGCCTTCGATACAGCCCTAAAAATAATTTTTAAAAAATCCACGCCTTCGATACAGCCCTAAAAATAATTTTTAAAAAATCCACGCCTTCGATACAGCCCTAAAAATAATTTTTAAAAAAACCACGCCTTGGCTAGACCCCTGAAAATATGTTTTAAAAAATCCACGCCTTGGATAGACCCCTGAAAATATGTTTTAAAAAATCCACGCCTTGGGTAGACCCCTGAAAATATGTTTTAAAAAATCCACGCCTTGGATAGACCCCTGAAAATATGTTTTAAAAAATCCACGCCTTGGATAGACCCCTGAAAATATGTTTTAAAAAATCCACGCCTTCGATACAGTCCTAAAAATAAGTTTTAAAAAATCCACGCCTTGGATAGACCCCTGAAAATATGTTTTAAAAAATCCACGCCTTCGATACAGTCCTAAAAATAAGTTTTAAAATATTCACGCATTGTCGTAGAGCCCTGGAGATATTATTTAAAAAATCCACACCTTGTGGTAGAGCCCTAGAGATATTCTTTAAAAATCCACGCCTTCGATAAGACCCCAAAAATATAATCCACGCCTTGTATAGACCCTAGAAAAATATTTTTAAAATTTTCAAAATGAAAAATATTTTCCTAGAACCTCTAAGAGTCTCTGTTAATGATCGCAATTAAAATTTCTCGGAACTTCTCACTATATTATAGGTCTGATTAAATATTATCATTTCGATGAATTTAATATATATTTTTTTAAACTCTCACATTCCCATCAAATGCGTGCATGCACACACACTCCACATTTGTCGTCGAAGTGAATTCACTTGTGTTTGCTTTTAATTTGTTCGTCATTTCACTTGAAAATTAGTTTTGTTCTTTACATTCAGTTTAACGACAAAATGCTCTTAAGTTAATTTACCATGTGACGGGTTGGTTAAAACAAAAACAACAACAAAAAACCGCCTCCAACAACAAGAACAACAACAGAAGCAATCGTCTATCCAGCAGCAGCACCCAATGCAATGCATTTGATGTAATGTGAACATGCCCATACATGCAACTATTCATCCATCCAACTATTCATTCAACCATCTATGCATACATCCAAACCAAGAAACCATCCCGCCATCGAACGCATTCCGCCGTTCGGCAGCCAGAATATGCGGGGTGTCCATGTAATAAAATTAAATTTCACTTCAATCCTTTTTTTCTGCATAGCGTCATGAAATGTTTTGCAAAGAGAACAAGAAGTAGAAGCAGCAGCGATAATAATTTCAGATAACAAGATTTTGGTGTTGTTGTTTTTGTTGTAGAAGAAAAGTGTTGTATTTTTTATACCCTTCACCACACTGTGGTACAGGGTATTATGTCTTTGTGCATATACTTGTAACAGGCAAAAGGAAACGAGATAGGCACATGGTTCCTTTTGAGAATATGCATAGAATCACAAAAATCGGTTCAGATTTAGATATAGCTCCCATATATATATTTTCATCCGATTTTAGGTAAATGGTGCATCAAAGTCCCTAAATATGCTTCGAATTGCACGAAATTTGGCACAGCGTACTGAATTAAGTCCAGAACAATGTGTGTTAAATTTCGTGAAAATCGGTTCAGATTTAGATATAGCTCCCATATATATTTTCGTCCGATTTTAGGTAAATGGTGCATCAAAGACCCTATATATCCTTCGATTTGCACGAAATTTGGAATAGCGCACTGAATTAAGTCTACAAAGATGTGTGTTAAATTTCGTAAGAATCGGTTCAAGTTTAGATATAGCTCCCATATATATATATATATATATATATTCGTCCGATTTTAGGTAAATGGCGCATCAAAGTGCCTATATATCCTTTGATTTGCACGAAATTTGGCACAGCGTAATGACTTAGGTATAGAATGATGTGTGTCAAATTTCGTGAAAATCGGTTCCGATTCAGATATAGCTCCCACATATATATTCTTCCGATTTTAGGTAAATAGTGCACCAAAGTCCCTAAATATGCTTCGAATTGCACGAAATTTGGCATAGCGTACTGAATTAAGTCCAGAAAGATGTGTGTTAAATTTCTTGAAAATCGGTTCGGATTTAGATATAGCTCCCATATATATTATCGTCCGATTTTAGGTAAATGGTGCACCAAAGTCACTATATATCCTTCGATTTGCACGAAATTTGGCACAGCGCACTGACTTAAGTCCAGAACGATGTGTGTTAAATTTCGTAAAAATCGGTTCAGATTTAGATATAGCTCTCATATATATTTTCGTCCGATTTTAAGTATATGGTGCACCGAAGTCCCTATAAATCCTTCGATTTGCACGAAATTTGGCACAACGTACTGAATTAAGTCCAGAACAATGTGTGTTAAATTTCGTAAAAATCGGTTCAGATTTAGATATAGCTCCCATATATATTTTCGTCCGATTTTAGGTAAATGGTGCACAAAAGTCCCTAAATATGCTTCGAATTGCACGAAATTTGGCATAGCGTACTTAATTAAGCCTAGAATGATGTGTGCTAAGTGTCCTGAAAATCGGTTCAGATTTAGATATAGCTGCCGATTTTAGGTAAATATTGCGACGTCTGTTAGGATTCCATCTGTTGAATATACCCAAAGTGGTGAAGGGTATCTTATAGTCGGCCCCGCCCGACATTACTACTTCCCGTATTGGTTTTGTTTTCACAAATTGCAGTGAGTGCGAACATAACGTTTCTGGCTTGTCATTTATGGCCTGCAACAAACCATCATACACGCGCACACACACACACGAACTCATACTCCTGAATGAAATGTGAATCGATCAATGTCATGTCGTTAAAGAGATAACAAAGTTTTTGTTCGGGAGAAGATAACTTTTTTAAGCGTGAGAGAATTCTGTGAGATATGTCCCGAATTATGGACCTCTAAAAAAATTTAAAAAAAAAAATCAACGCCTTGTTGTGAACCTCTAAAATATAATTTCAAAACCAGTGAGCAGCGGAGCAGTATAGTCGGAAGGGGCCGATCACACGATACCCTACACAACTACAACGGTGAACTCAAACTTTCTGCGGATGTTTATTTCGAGCCTGGGTAATATTTCGTGATAGTTGCACCCCCCTTGACCGATGAGAGATCAAGAGCGCCTCTTCTTTACACACACACACATAGTTTCCGAATATTCCCAATATTCAATTAGTTGTGTTGTGATGTTCGGCTTATAAGTCAGTGTTCATTTGATCGAGGGTCTTGACCATACCATACCACCATGAGCAGCTTCTGGTGCATTATGAAATTGAACGATAATTGATTTTCGCAAATTCTGGGGAATCCACAATTTCCAACTGCGTTGTTCTGGTGATTCTTCGCTAGAATAATGTTCGGTCCGATAGTAGGCATACTTGTCTACGATCTTTTTATCTGGATATTTATTGGGGTTATTAGAGACAAGTTCCTTTAACTCTACGTAAACCCTTTCATCAAAGCAGGGAGAATTGAAGTCTATTACTGGATCAATTTCCAAGTCTGAAATCTCACCCTCTGGAATCCGAGACAATGCGTCTGGAACCACTTGATCTTTACCTTTGCAGTGGCTGATGGTAAACCGATAGGGTTGCAGTTTAAATACCCATCGAGCCGATCTTCCGCTGAGATCCGATTGGAGCTGGAGTGCTCAGTTATGACTTCGAATTCTTGAAGCTCCATGTAGCACGTGAACTTCTTGATTGCTTCAACTGCTGCGAGGCATTCGCGCTCCGTAACACTGTAGTTACGTTGTGCAGTGCTGAGCTTTTTGTTCATAAAGGCAATGGGTTGTTGCCTGCCTTCATCATCTACCTGGACCAATACTGCTCCTATGCCATAATCACTCGCATCACAGTGAAGGTAAAACTTTTTAAAAAAGTCTGGCTTTGCCAACACTGGAGCGGAGGAGAGCAGAGACTTGACTCTTTCAAATGTCTTTTGGGCTTCTCCAGTCCATCGAAATTTCTTTTTGGTAGATACTACTTCTGTTATTGGGAACGTTTCTGAAGAAAAATTATTCAAAAAGCCTCTATACCAACCAGTCAGACCAAGAAAACCGCTAACGTGTTTTATGTTTTTGGGTACTGGGCAGTTGGAAATAGCGATAATCTTTTCGGGATCTATGGTTATACCACCGTTACCAATATTCACCCTTGTAACGCAAAACTTGCTCTTTGATACGTTAAGAGTCAGGTTAGCCCTTTTAAACTGGGATGATATGCGAATCAGGATCTCGAGATGGGTTTTAAAGTCCTCAGATATGATAATGAGGTCATCAATAGACAGCCGAAAACAGAATGGCGAAGATCAGGCAGGATTAACACGTCCATAAGTCTGCACATCGTCTGAGGGGCATTGCACAGTCCGAACGGCATTACCATGAATTGGTAAAGAGGCCGACCGGGAACTGTGAATGCCGTCAGGTGTTTAGACTTATCATCGAGACTAATCTGCCAAAACGTATCTTTGAGATCTAGTTTCGAGATTACGTTCGCCTTCGGGAGCCGTGAGAATATGCCCTCGATGTTAGGTAGCAGCATCGAGTCATAGTCGATCCTTATTGGGCTTCACAACTAACCTCATCGGTGAGCTCCATAGCGAAGGTTCGATTACTCCCAACTTCAACATCCGGTCAATTTCAGAAAACATTAACTTTTCCACCGCCGGTGAAATGGGGTAGAACCGTTGCTTTATGGGTGTGTCGTCTCCGACATCAATGACATGTTTTATGAGATCGGTTCTGCCTAGACCATGTATTCAATGAGTTGTGTTGTGATGTTCGGCTTAAAAGTCTGTGTTCATTTGACCCACAAAATATTGACCGACCCGTATAAAAATAGGTATGATTATTCTTTGGCCCGATTCCCTTCCCCATGTAAAATTTCGCGATGTTCGGATCATAATTCCGGCCTCTGGAACGCATCGAGGCATAGTCGATCCTTATTGGGCTTTACAACTAACCTCATCGGTATGCTCCATGGCGAATTTGAAGGTTCGATTACTCCCAACATCAACATCCGGTCAATTTCAGAAAACATTAACTTTTTCCACCGCCGGCAAAACGGGGTAGAACCATTGCTTTATGGGCGTGGCGTCTTCGACATCAATGACATGTTTTATGAGATCGGTTCTGCCTAGACCATGTATTCAATGAGTTGTGTTGTGATGTTCGGCTTAAAAGTCAGTGTTCATTTGACCCACAAAATATTGACCGACCCGTATAAAAACAGGTATGATTATTCTTTGGCCCGATTCCCTTCCCCATGTAAAATTTCGCGATGTTCGGGCCATAGTTGCGGCCTCTGGAGCGACCAGAAAATCAGACAAAAATAAATTTTGATCAATTTCATCCCCTAAATATTAAACGATCTTTAACAAAAGCAATAGGGGTTTTCATTGGCCCGAACCCAGTCTACATGCAAAATTTCGTAAAGATTGGTTCATTAGTGTGGCCTGTATCGTGTTTACAAAATTTAATGGACAGGCGGACGAACGGAGGAAACACATGTCTAGATCGACTCAGCTAGTCGAGAGATATGACGATCGGTATACTTAAAGGTGGGTCTAGGACCAATATTTCGCAGCATTACAAACTTCTGAGGGCTGCACAAAGCTATAATACCCTGACAACATAGTTGTGTAGGTTGTAAAAATCCACACCTTGTGTAGATAGATCTCAGTAAAAAATTTTTTTAAAAAATCTCCTCCTTGTGTTCGACCCTTGAGGAATATTTTTCGCCTATAAAAGTTTTATGTTAAACAAGCTAATTAGTTTTTGTTATGGAATCTCATCATCATCTGCATGAAAATAAAAGAAGCAGAAAAACAACAGCAACAACAACAACAAATTACAAATTTAATTGGTCTATGTTTGTTTAGGTTCGATACATTGTTTACGACAATGTATATGTTCGATATGTTGTTCACCCCTTCCGTAGCATACCAATTATTATTCGCATTAATTGGCCACTCATTTGAGTCAATGGGGGAATCTTCTCTGCGCTCTCTTCTAGGAGTCACATTCGCCTGGTTCGGATTGTAGGAGAGAGTATCCGCTCTTTCCTACGCTCTCTCCTAGAAGTCACATTCGCTCAGTTCGGATGCAGAGAGGACTTTCCAGTGCTACGGTCGTCGATGTGATCTCGACCTTCTTTACGCTACATTTGCTCACCGCGACTCACTTGCATTCTAACTTTCGTTGTTTAAACTTGCATTCTACCTCTCGTTGTTTAAACTTGCAATCTAGCTTTCGATCTCGCACGCACGCATTAAGGTAAAGTTTTGTTTCATTCGAAACTCCTTAACTTACCAAATAAAGTTTGAAAATATATTCTAATACCAAATTGTTTTATTTTGTTTTTCTCTCTTTATTGGTTTTTCTCCCTTCATCGGTATCACGCCAACAATGTTTGTTGGCGAATCATAATGAGAATTGAAATGAAATGCTTCAATTAACAACCACCACCACCACCACCACTGGTACTCGAAAACAGCAAGCAAACATCAGCTCCTCTCCCAGCATCAACTAGGCAATGCCTAGTTGAATATGAAATTTTCCAATTTTCCAGCAGCTTCAGTTGGTTCCAAGCCAGCACCTACCCTCATCCTCCTGCCTTCACTCATTCATTCACACAATACAATGCAGAATTGCCATTAGAACTCGATGTGAACTTGATTTGTGAAAACCTAAATCTAAATGAAATGCCATTTTTTTTTGTCGAGAAGTGAACTTCAACAACAACAACAAGTACAACAACAACTGCGGCAATAGCTACTGGGCATAACGAAGCGAAGAACGAATCCGTCGTCGTCTGATCAATTACCCCCAGAGCTAAACTAAAGTATTATCAATGTTCGCATTTTAATGGGATACGACGAGCAGAACAACAACAACAGCAAAAAAATAGTAGTCGGATAAAATTAGCGAAACAAAAACTGCCTCAGCAAAAACGCATACACCGGAAAAACCAACAAAAACAATAGCTGGCTTTTGAGCAGAAAACTCGTTAAAATTCAAATGCACTTGTGATCCGACTGAGGCTGTGGCGGAGGCTGCTGCTGCTGCAATTGATTCAAATTTCTAGTTTAACTAGAATCGCTTTTTTGGTTCGGACGAGATATACATATGTTTATGTATGGGTGTACGGGTGTGCGTGTGTGCGATTGAAACAAATACATATTCCAAGAGCATCAATTGTAACAACAGCTGTCCGAAAAGAGATATGCAGCCCAAATACGAAACACAGAGCATATAACCGCACAAAGAAAATAATGTTTAAAAAATCCACGCCTTCGATAGGCCCCCAAAAATAATGTTTAAAAAATCCACGCCTTCGATAGGCCCCCAAAAATAATGTTTAAAAAATCCACGCCTTCGATAGGCCCCCAAAAATAATGTTTAAAAAATCCACGCCTTCGATAGGCCCCCAAAAATAATGTTTAAAAAATCCACGCCTTCGATAGGCCCCCAAAAATAATGTTTAAAAAATCCACGCCTTCGATAGGCCCCCAAAAATAATGTTTAAAAAATCCACGCCTTCGATAGGCCCCCAAAAATAATGTTTAAAAAATCCACGCCTTCGATAGGCCCCCAAAAATAATGTTTAAAAAATCCACGCCTTCGATAGGCCCCCAAAAATAATGTTTAAAAAATCCACGCCTTCGATAGGCCCCCAAAAATAATGTTTAAAAAATCCACGCCTTCGATAGGCCCCCAAAAATAATGTTTAAAAAATCCACGCCTTCGATAGGCCCCCAAAAATAATGTTTAAAAAATCCACGCCTTCGATAGGCCCCCAAAAATAATGTTTAAAAAATCCACGCCTTGTTCCAAACCTCTCAAAATATTTTTTTTTGGAAAACTCCCAATCCTTTCATATCCAATGCTGATGGAGAACTATTGAAGTGGTGCGTGTGCACCACAGCCACACATCAAATTTCTCAACGTCTGCATAATGTGAGGCGTCTCCCCCCCTCTCTTCTTTATCCTCATCATAATGATGAGGATGCCATTCAAGCATAAATCGAGCGTTCATCATCATCATCGTCAACAAACCACAAGATATTGGAGCTCTTGGGTGGGGGAGGAATGGATGGATGGATTGAAAAGAACAAGAATTTTTTCCATATGAACGAATGTGGTGGACGAATCATTTGCCAGTCGAACGAACGACGAGGAATGAAACTATTATTTGAGCTTTGAAAGACATTAAATGCTTCTTTGCGTGTACTCCGATTCATATGTTGTCATTATCCCGACGATGGCGAGGTTTTGGTTGGTTTGCTTGGTAAGAGAGGGTATTACAGATCTTTTTCAGGGGGCCATCTAATGCGTGAATTTTTTAAAAATATTTGTTAAAAGCCTCAACAGAGGCTTGGATTTTCTAAAAATATTTTTTGGAGGTATTCACCAAGGCGTGGATTTTTATATCCTATACAGCTATGTTGTCAGGGTATTATAGCTTTGTGCATTCCCAAGAGTTTGTAATGCTGCGAAATAATGGTCCTAGACCCATCTTTAAGTATGCCGATCGTCATATCTCGACTAGCTGAGTCGATCTAGACATGTCTATCCGTCCGTCCGCCTGTCTGTCCATTCTAATTTGTAAACACGATACAGGCCACAGTTAAGGACCAATCTTCACGAAATTTTGCATTTAGGATGGAGGTTCTGGTCAATGAAGACCCCAATTGTTTGGTAAAGATCGGGATGAAATGGGGCAAAAAATTTATTTTTGTCTGATTTTCTGGTCGCTCCGGAGGCCGCAATTATGACCCGAACATCGCGAAATTTTACATGGAGAAGGGGATCGGACCAAAGAATAAGCATGCCAGTTTTTATACGCGTCGGTCAATATTGAGCGGGTCAAATGAACACTGACTATTAGGCCGAACATCACAACACAACTCATTGAATACAGGGTCTAGGCAGAACCGATCTCATAAAACATGTCATTGATGTCGAAGACGCCACGCCCATAAAGCAATGGTTCTACCCCGGTTCTGCCGGCGGTGGAAAAGTTAATGTTTTCTGAAATTTACCGAATGTTGAAGTTGGGAGTAATCGAACTTTTAAATTCGCCATGTCTCGATGCGCGTAAACTGAATACCATTACGAAAAAGGATGCTTACCCGCTGCTACCTAACATTGAGGGCATATTCTCACGGCTCCCGAAGGCGAAGGTAATCTCGAAACTAGATCTGAAAGATACATTTTGGCAGATTAGTCTCGATGATAAGTCTAAACACCTGACGGCATTCACAGTTCCCGGTCGGCCTCTTTACCAATTCGTGCTACCTAACATTGAGGGCATATTCTCACGGCTCCCGAAGGCGAACGTAATCTCGAAACTAGATCTCAAAGATACGTTTTGGCAGATTAGTCTCGATGATAAGTCTAAACACCTGACGGCATTTACAGTTCCCGATCGGCCTCTTTACCAATTCGTGGTAATGCCGTTCGGACAGTGCAATGCCCCTCAGACGATGTGCAGACTTATGGACGAGTTAATCCCGCCTGATCTTTGCCATTCTGTTTCCGGCTATCTATTGATGACCTCATTATCATATCTGAGTACTTTAAAACCCATCTCGAGATCCTGACTCGCATATCATCCCAGTTTAAAAGGGCTAACCTGACTCTTAACGTATCAAAGAGCAAGTTTTGCGTTACAAGGGTGAATATTGGTTACGGTGGTATAACCATAGATCCCGAAAAGATTATCGCTATTACCAATTGGCCAGTACCCAAAAACTTAAAACAAGTTAGGGGTTTTCTTGGTCTGGCTTTTTGAATAATTTTTCTTCCGAACCGTTCCCAATAACAGAAGTAGTCTCTGTCGAAAAGAAATTTCGATGGACTGGAGAAGCCCAAAAGGCATTTGAAAGAGTCAAGTCTCTGCTCACCACGGCTCCAGTGTTGGCAAACCCAGACTTTTCTAAAAAGTTTTATCTTCACTGTGATGCGAGTGATTATGGCATAGGAGCAGTATGAGTCCGGGTAGATGATGAAGGCAGGGAACAACCCATTGCCTTTATGAAAAAAAAAATCTCAGCACTGCACAACGTAACTACAGCGTTGCGGAGCGCGAATGCCTCGCAGCAGTTGAAGCAATCAAGAAGTTCAGGTGCTACCTGGAGCTTCAAGAATTCGAAGTCATAATTGATCACTTCAGCTCCAACCGGATCTCAGCGGAAGATCGGCTCGATGGGTGTTTAAACTGCAACCCTTTCGGTTTACCATCAGCCACGGCAAAGGTAAAGATCCCGTGGTTCCAGACGCATTGTCTCGGATTCCAGAGGGTGAGGGTGAGATCTCAGGATTGGAAGTTGATCCAGTAATAGACTTCAATTCTCCCTGCTTCGATGATAGGGATTACGTAGAGTTAAAGGAACTTGTCTCTAATAACCCCAATAAATATCCAGATAAAAAGATCGAAGACAAGTATGCCTACTATCGGACCGAACATTATTCTAGCGAAGAATCACCAGAACAACGCAGTTGGAAATTGTGGATTCCCCAGAATTTGCGAAAACTAATTATCGTTCAATTTCATGATGCACCAGAAGCTGCTCATGGTGGTATGGTCAAGACCCTCGAATAAATGAACACTGTCTTATAAGCCGAACATCTCAACACAACTCATTGAATATTGGGAATATTCGGAAACTATGGCAGTGTAAGGAAGAGGCGCTGTTGATCTCTCTCTCATCGGTCAAGAGGCTGCAAATATCACGAAATATTGCCCAGGCTAGAAATCAACATCCGCAGAAAGTTTAAACTCCGTTGTTGTTGTAGTAGCTTGTTCGGCTGTGTATTTTTCTATTTTCTTTAACCTGGTTCTGCCTCTAACTCCAAGTTCAGGAAGGCTGCGTGCGACCTGTATTGGTTGAGTCCAGAGAGAAGATGGGGTTAGGTGAGTGGGGTTGGCTGGGTACAGTTGAACAGATGTAGCGTGCCATATGGTATGTTACCACATGCCGGCCAGACATTGTCGACCTATCCATCAATTCGTGCCAAATATGAATTGAGGCAGCTACACCAGATCCAGATCTTAGTTGTGCCGCTCTTAAAGGCGGATGGTTTCCGAGGATGGTATTCACACGATATTCTTGAACTCCTTCCTCAACTGCGTCCGTGTGAATACGATTCAATCCTGCTTGAAAGGCCTGTCGATCTAGAGGCTCCCTTTTGTACCTCTGAACCCAATATGAATTGAGGCGGCTACACCATCCAGATCTTAGTTGTGCCAAGACCACTCTAGTTTGTCGAGGTAGCTGCTGCTCTTAAAGGCGGATGGTCTCCGAGGATGGTATTCACACGATATTCTTGAACTGCTTCCTCAACTGCGTCCGTGTAAATACGATTCAGTCCTCAGGGCGGCATTCTGTCAGGATTGAAGACTTTTCCACTGCGTTTCACTGACGTTAGCGAACCACACTGGCA
>NW_026876060.1:0-18844 GCF_032173495.1 Musca vetustissima
ATTCCTTATGCCTGTTACAAACATATGCACAAAAACATGATACCCTCTACCATAGTGTGGTGAAGGGTAGAAAAATGATGACTTATATAACTAAATTACTCCAACACAGCGATTCCGAAGACCTCCACAAACCAAAATAGTGTACAGAACTCAGGATAAGTTTTTGCTACACATGTCATAGGCCGAGGGTATATATCTACATATATTTATGCAAGCAACAAGTTGTTAATTCTATGAAAATTTGTAGCAAATTTCCATTTCCATTACTTCCATGACTTATTTCTAATTTCTTAAGTAAGCAAACAAACGACAAAATACCCATAAATACAATTTGTTATACACTGCAAAAAAATAATTCCACCCCACCCAAACAAACATAAAATTTCAATTCTAATTAAATGCAAACAATTACGTATTTAATTACATTGATTAGAAAATGTGATAATTTCATTAAATTTTAAGTAATTGAAGATATTTTATTATTATCTATTTTAAATTTGATAAGTATACGTGGGAATGTTTGTGTGTGTGAAAATGCAGTTTACATTTTGTTGACCCATAAATATAATTAACGAAATGTAATAATAATTAATAGACAATTATATGCCACATAATAACTACTTATCTTTAAACCATTATTGTCTACTTTCATGGAGGGGTTATGTGACAAATTTGTTTCTAAAATATTTACCACCTCCCTGATACCTGATGTAGTAGGTTAGGAGATTAACAATGGCCTTCACTTGTTATATGTATATCCGGGTTGACATGGATACGAAAATACAATTGGACAGTGGTATGAAAGGGCGATATTTTATGTATTCTCATAAAAATTTTATTGTGATAAAATTTTCATATTTTGTGGTTATGAAGTGGAGGGGAGGAGTACGACAAGATGGGGAATATCCGTCCACTCCAATAGTCCCCATCTTCGAACTTGATTTATGTTTGGAAGAACTATTACGATGGGCAAAGTTTAATCGAAATCGGCTAATCGAAACACGGAAGGAAGGTCGTTTGGAAATCGATTCCAAAATTTCCGGAAAAATTTAGAAATCATAAAAATCGATCTCCTTTCAATATTATTACAATAAATTATTTTTATATGTAACCTCCAAATTATCCCACGCCACTGTCCTGTCCCACTGTAATACCCTAACAACATCAAATAACAATGTAAAATACACCTGCTTGTTTGCTGTTGCTCCTGCTGCTGTCTCACAACAGGAAGGATAAATCACAGTTTGTTTCGTGAATTCAAGAGGATATTGGAAAAACGTGAATTGTTTTTCTATGTATTCCGCCCAAAAAACAACAACATCACCGACGAACAACTGTTTGATAAATGAAACCATTTGACATGGACTTAGAATAGAATTATTTGGGATTTACGCTAGAAATTACAATTTATAAAATATGTATCAATTTAGAGTATCATATCGAAAATTTAAAGCAGATGATAACATACAGGATGTATTACTATAGCTACTAAACGTAAGCACAATGGGGATCAATGGAGATTAAAGAGATTTGTTTGTGTATGCAACAATGAAAAGTTCGTTTCAATAACAATTTCAATAAGAGCTATAACAAACGAGAAATTTTGAAATCATTATAATGTGATTTGAAATAGAACAGTTTGCTTTGATTTATTATGGGAGATTTTATTATTTTATTTTGTAAATAGTAGACAATTAGCAAATTGTTTAAAAAATAACATGTGACAAAGGCGCCCGAGCCTAACCATTTATGCACGGTCGTCCGTCCGGCTATCCACGCCTCATTGTGACCTCACAAAAAAATGAAAATAATTCGTATAAGGGAGAGGGGGAACCTTTGAACACTTTTTCCTTTCAAGCCTCACAAAATATTTTATTTTATGTAGATGTGTGTGGCCCAGCGTTGTCCTGGTGGAACACGATACCTCTCCTGTTGGCCAATTCTAGCGGTTTCTGCTCAATTGCTATCTTCAAACGGTCCAGTTGTTGACAGTAGAGATCAGAATTTAGCGTTTGGTCATATGGAAGCAACTCATAATAAATAATCCCCTTCCAGTCCCACCAAATACATAGCAGAACCTTCTTGGCCGTTAGTTCTGGTTTGGTCACCGTTTGAGGTGCTTTACCGCTCTTTTACCACGATCGTTTTCGCACAGGGCTATCGTGTGTGATCCATTTCTCATTTCCAGTCACAATCCGTTTAAGAAATGGGTGTATCTCATTCCGTTTGGCCAAGGCTTCGCAGGTGGATATTCTTTCCATCCTATTTTTTCTGTTAATTGGTGTGGCACCCAAATATCGAACTTCTTTTTTAATCCAGCTTTGTGTAAATGGTTTAAAACAGTCTTTTTTATCAGTGTTGTAAAACGCATATTTAAACATATTAATTATACCCTACCCAACTATGTTGTCTGGGTATTATAGCCTTGTGCAGCTCCAAGAGTTTGTAACGCCGCGAAATATTGGTCCTAGACCCACCTTTAAGTATTCCGATCCTCATATCTCGACTAGATGAGTCCATCTAGACATGTGTGTCCGTCCGTCCTTCCGTTTATTATAATTTGTAAACACGATACAGGCCCCAGTTATCGACCAATATTCACGAACCAACTTTGCATGTAGGGTGGTTTCTGGCCAATGAAGACCCCTATTGTTTTTGGTAAAGATCGAGTAATATTTTGGGGATGAAATGGATTTTTGTCGCTTTTTCTGGTCGTTCCAGAGGCCGCAATCATGGTCCGAACATCACGAATTTTTACATGGAAAAGGGTATCGGGCCAAAGAATAAGCATGCCTGTTTTGATAAAGATTTGTCAATATTTAGCGGGTCAAATAGACCCTTGACTTTTGTGTGAAAAATTACAAAATTTGTATTCTGGAGCGTATATATTTACTCTCGAAGGACATAGACCCGATAAGTATATACAAGAAGAGTGGTTGGCCTTTAAAGTGATACCAATTATTGTCGTATGTACTCGGATGTGGGAGTTACACATACATATTTACGTAAGCGTATTCAGAAAGTATCTAGTAGGCCATTAATACATTGGAAAGCGGAAATATTGCGCTGATCGTTTTGAAATGTTCCACGAGGTTCCAGTTATGGCCAAGAGCAATGTATATAATTTTCGGTGATGATAAGATAATAATTTTAGGACAAATTGACCGAAAACTTAGTATTTTGTGTTTTTTTTTTTTCTATAGACCGCAATTATAAGCGGCACATGACAACACAGCGGTGAAGGGAAATTGGACATGTAAATAAAAGAACTGTACTAAATATTAGTAATATTCGGAAAATATGTCAGTGTAAGGAAGAGGTGCTGTTGACCTCTTATCGGGCAAGAGAGCCCAACTATCTCGAAATATTGCCCAAGTTCAGAGTAAAAATCGACAGACAAAAGGAATCAAGATAGTCACATGGTTCCTTTTGAGAATATGAATAGAATCACATTCTGAGTCGATTTATGCATGGCAGTCCGTCTGTTGATGTTATATTGTAAACAAAGTACATGTCGCATTTATAATCCGATGAAATTGGGAAAAATGGATTCAGATTTAGATATAGGCCCATATATATTTTCGCCCGAACTAATGTAAATGGGGCACAAAAGTCCCTAAATATCTTTCGATTTGCACGAAATTTTGCACAGCGTACTGTAATAAGCCTAGATAAATGTGTGCTAAGTTTCGTAAAAATCGGTTCAGATTTAGATATAGCTCCCATATATATTTTTGTCCGATTTCAGATAAATGGACCACCAAAGTCCTTAAATATCTTTCGATTTCCACTAAATTTGGAAAAGCGTACTGAATTAAGCCTAGAATGATGTATGCTAAGTTTCGTGAAAATCGATTCAGATTTTGATATAGCTCCCATATATAGTTTCGTCCGATTTAAGGTAAATGGTGTACCAAAGTCCCTATATATCTTTCGATTTGCACGAAATTTAGCATAGCGTACTGAATTAAGCCTAGAGCGATGTGTTCTAAATTTCGTGCAAATCGGTTCAGATTTAGATATAGCTCCTATATATATATTTTTATACCCTTCACCACCCTGTGGTGTGGTACTGGGTATTATGTCTTTGTGCATATGTTTGTAACAGGCAAAAGGAAACGAGATAGACACAGGGTTACTTTTGAGAATATGCATAGAATCACTTTTTGAGTCGATTTATGCATGTCCGTCCGTCTGTCTGTCTGTCCATGTTAAATTGTAAACAAAGTACAGGTCGCATTTATGATCCGAATTGGATGAAATTTGGCATAGGTCACTTATTCGGAGATTAGATATAGCTCCCATATATATATATATATATATATATATATTTAACCGAGTTAATGCAAACGGTCCTTATATATCCTTCGATTTGCACGAAATTCGGCATAACGTATTGAATTAAGCCTAGAGTGATGTCTGCCTAGTTTCTAGAAAATCGGTCCAGATTTAGATATAGCTCCCATATATAGTTTCGTCCGATTTCATGTAAATGGTGCCCCAAAGTCCCTATATATCTTTCCATTTGCACGACATTTGGCATAATTTACCGAATTGAGCCTAGAATGATGTCTGCCAAGTTTTGAGAAAATCGGTTCAGATTTAGATATAGCTCCCATATATAGTTCCGTTCCATTTCATGTAAATGTTGCACCAAAGTCCACATATATCTTGCGATTTGGACGAAATTTGGCATAACATACTGAATTGGGTCTAGAATGATGCCTGCGAAGTTTCGTGAAAATCGGTCCAGATTTAGGTATAGCTCCCATATATAGTTTCCTTTCATTTCATGTAAATGGTGCAATAAAGTCCCTATATATCCTTCGATTTGCACGAAATTTGACATAACGTACGGAATAGAGCCTAGAGTGATGTCAGCCTTGTTTCGTGAAAATCGGTGCAGATTTAGATATAACTCCCTTTTATTGTAGATTGATTTTAAGTAATTGACGCACCAAGGAGCCAATAGGCTGATAGGAACAAAACCTTCTGAAATTGGTATAACCTAACCTGTGACAAGTTTGTTTGAAATCGCTTAATATTTGGATAGAGCTTCCATATATTATATTTCGATTTCAAGTAAATTCGTCATCAAACTCCGCGTGTTAGTCAGATTGACATCAAATTTTGCACAACGTACAAAATTAAGCATAGAATTACGTAGTTGAGTTTTCTAGAAGTACAGACATAGCCCAACGGATGACCTATTTATATTTGTTTGAAGTCGATTTACATACTTTATGGATGGCTCTAGGTAGATTCACATTTAGATAAATATCTCATATTTTATTTCATCCAATTTCATGTTAATAGTCCTGTTTAATATACCCATGGTGGTGAAGGGTATCATATAGTCGGCTCCGTCCGACTTTACTACTTTCCTTACTGGTTTCGTTCGATTTTATGAAAATGGTGCACCAAAGTTCTTATATATCTTTCGATTTGCATGAAATTTGGCATAGCGTACTGAATAAAGTCTAGAATGATGTGTATTAAATTTCGTAAAAATCGGTTCAGATTTAGATATAGCTCCTGTATATATTTCCCTTCGATTTTATGAAAACGGTGCACCAAAGTCCTTATATATCCTTTGAGTTGCACCAAATGTGGATTTATAAGTAAATGAAGAACTCAAAATGTGGCCGAATTCACAAAACATACTGAAATAAGTGTAACCTTACACGTGTCATGAAATCGGTTTAGATTTCGATATTTTGCTTTAAATTTTGTCCCATTGTAAAAAGGAAATCATTATCTGATTAAAATTTAGTACAGGTTGCAGAATGACTTGTTTAATTTCATGTTAATGGTCCTTCAAAAATGTGACGCCTGTTGGGATTCCATCTGTTGAGTATACTCAAAGTGGTGAAGAGTATTATATAGTCGGCCCCGTCCGACTTTACTACGTTTCGTACTGGTTTCGTTTCCATTATGTGTAAAATCTGCGTACAAAATTTTTTTATATCGGCCCAAATTTTGGGTAGGAACTCTCCCATTTTTCGGTAGGACCCATTTTCAGTATTTAAAGGATAATTTGGCATTTCATTTTCTCCTCAAGCCTATTTACCATATCATAGTTGGCATATTAATTTCCCCGTCGTGTTTAAGGTTTTCAAATTTCCATCGCATACTTCATGGTATAAAAAATTCGACTTATCCTGACCCTATGAAGTTTTTACGTATTTAATTTAAAATATTCTACATAATTATTTAAAAGTTTATATACGCCTGAAAATACCAATATGAATTAATTTATTACGGCATACCTTTGATGTGTGTGACATGAATGTCACACAGACGATGCTTTGTTAAATAGAAACATTGTTTTATATTTCTAGTTAAAATAATAATAAAAAAAGAACTACATTTATTCCATATGTGAATGTTCATTGTGAAACCATTTTCATTACAATATGACACGTTGATGATAACCCTTTTGCTGGACACGTACACATCATCGTCATCATCGTTGTAATCTAATCTTTGGCTAACGAACAAAAATACCCTTGGTCTGGAAACACACACACATTGAAGATATTGACAGAAAAATAGAAAAAAACTCCCCCAAAACTAAAAATACACCCTCAAGCACTCATAATACAGTTGCATACATACACCCACACACACACACATACTTACATTTCATTACAATCAAACTGATAGTAATATCACGAACTAAATAGATTCGTGTGCAAAAAGGCAAAGATTTATGATGACAGTAATAATGTTGATGGCTTTTTAATGACCATATTGCATTTGGAGAAAAAACAAAAACAACAACACCAACACCAAGAAAAGACAAATACAACAACCACAAAACAAGAAGTCGAGCAGGACAAACTAGTGATATGCCGCAAGTTATTTGCTGAATGAATGCCTATTTGTGGGGTTTGAAAATAGTTATTGAGTATTTGAAGGAATAAAAGAAAACAAGGGGAGAGGCAAATAAATTTTGCAAGAAAAAAGGAAGGGTATATAAAAAAATAATCCTACAAAATATACACCTAATGTACAATCTCCTGTCAATAGACGTGGCATCTAGATATATGAATCGAACTTCGATATTGGCAGTATACGGGTCTTTGGTGTACCAATTTTATGCACTCAAACAATATTAGCTGTGAGAGAGATATTTTACCCCAACTTGACACAGCACATTGGGAAAACTTCAGCACAGCACAAGGACTAAATCTAAAACGTCATACAACCAATATATATATATATATATATATATCTGAGCCGATTTCAACGAAACTTCACAATATGGTCTCAGTATGGAACGCTGTGCAATATTCTATCTCAATCGGATAAACCTTGGGTTTTTGGTATACGATTATGGGAGCAATATCGAAATCTGAACCGATTTCTACAAAACTTAACACACATAATTGTAGACTCAATACGGTGGGGTATATTACATTTTGTCTCCATCTGACAAGCTTCGAGAGCTTGGTGTACGATTTACAACAAATCGAACGAGACTATATATGAGAGCTATGTATAAATCTGAACCTATTTTAAACCAAATTCGGTACGTAATTAAAAATTTGTCAAACTAGTAATGAAAGAAGTAAAGTCGGATACCCTACACCACTTTGGGTATATTCTCAATATGTCTCCTAACAGACTCCCCCTTTTCGAAAGAACATCGACATAAAATTGAACGAACTTGAATATGTCATTTTATGCCATTCTGAAGCTATCCAAAATTTCATTTCATTCGGCAAGTTCAGAGTCGTTTACGTGCTATGGAACAAATTTATGTAAATCGATTTAGATGAAACACGATACATCCTATTTAGTAGGTCGCACTCTTCAAAATATATGTGAGAGCTATATCAAATCGGTACGGATTTTCTCGAATCGTAGAACATATCATTCAAGACTTAGGTCAGTACGCTATGCCAAATTTCGTTCAAATCGAAAGATATATAGGGACTTTGGTAATCTACTTACATTAAATCGGACAATGATATATGTATCTAAATCTGCACCGATTTTGACAAATCTCAGCAGACATATTTCTAGGCTGCGCTATGCCAAATTTCGTGCATATCAACAGATATATAGGGGCTTGGGTGCTCCATTAACATAAAAGCGGAAAAAATGTATATGAAAGCTATATCAAAATTGTCCCGATTTTTCCAAATTTCAATAGGGTTCGTCCTTGGGTCAAATAAGCTGTGCCAAATTTCATCCAATTCGCATCACAAATGCAATCTGCACTTTGTTTACAATTTAAAATGGACAGACGGATGGATGGACGGACGGACATTCATATATCGACTCAGAAAGTGATTCTATGCATATTCTCAAAAGGAACTATGTGTCTATCTAGTTTCGTTTTGTCTGTTAAAAGCAAATGAACAAAGACATAACCCTGTACCACAGTGTGTTGTAGGGTATAAAAATGGACTTAAACCACTTTCAAAATATACGACTCATATGATTTTCTCCCCTCAATAGACAAATTGGCTACAACCTCATATATTCTAAGTATGTTCGGATTCGTTTTGTGGAGGCTATAACAAACTGTGTACCTATTTCGACATGCATTGGACTCAGGATGTCAATTTCAATCACCTCAGACTATGAAGACCTTTGTATATGGAAGTTACATAAAAATATGGATAATTTTCTGGATTTTTTTTTTATGAACCAAAAATGCCAATTTAAAGTCAAGTAACATTATATGGGGGTTACTCCAAAAAGTTGGACCTATATCGAAAGTTGTCTGCGAAAAAAATTGTTTAATTACTTCCATATCAGAATGCCCAACTAAAATCACCTCGGTTGGAAATTTCGTCTGAAATCAGACAAATATCTAAAATGGAGTGGGACCTTTTTAGGGAGACTAACTCTAAATACCTCCCGCCAGACCAAACTCACACTTTACAAGACATCGATACTACCCGTGCTGTTATATGGATCTGAAGCATTGGTACTCGTGCAAACAGATAAGACAGCTTTTAGGGTGTTTGAGAGAAAAATTATACGAAAGATCTACGGGCCGATCTGCGTCGACAGTGAATATCGGCGTCAAATGAGTCACGAGCTCTACAATCTATACGCAGACATCGACATAGTCAGTCGTACTGAGCTGCAGCGACTACGGTGGCTAGGCCATGTTGAGCGAATGAATGAGAATGCCCCAGCTCAAAAGGTATATAGAAGCGAGCCTAATGATGGTTCTCGCAAAAGGGGAAGGCCACGAATTAGATGCAAAGAAAAAGTAAAATACAACATCTCGGATCATGGTCTTTCAAAATGAAGGAGATGCGCACAAGACCGACGCGCTTGGAAATCTTTTTTAAGCTCGGCTTATGGAACAACCGTTCTGTAGCAAGCCAGCTAAGTAAAGTAAGTAAGTATCTCCAAATATGAAACATTGAGAATTTATTGCAAATATGTTTTTCACCCTTTACGAAACCGAAATGGCATATTACAGCAAATTCGGATAGAAAAAAATGACTAAAACCTCAAACATATCAAATATTGATCAGTTTGACAAACATGAACTCAGAATTCAAAGTGTAGTCATTTCAGATAGAAAATGTGCATAGGACAACCAAATCCTCTGTATATGGAGGCTATGTAGAATCTTGAATTTACTATGACAATTTTTGGGAAATATTTTTATCCAAGATTCCAAAATGTCGAATTAAAGTTATCTCACGTTATATAGAGCTACTCCAAAATATGGACTTATATCCAAAGTAATGTGTCTCATTTACATACCGGATTGCAAAATTAGCTGAGAACCATCAAAATATCTGAAATGTGTTTGGGACTATATATGGAGACGATATCAAAACATGAACCAACGTTGACTGTCAGCAACTGAACTAGAAATTAACCAGAAACGGCCAGAATTGGCCAAAAGGAGAGGAGTTGTGTTCCACCAGGACAACGCTAGGCCACACACATCTAAAGTGACTCGCCAGAAACTCCGGGAGCTTGGTTGGCAAGTTTTAATGCATCCGCCATACAGTCCGGACATTATCATTTTTTTCTTGCATTGCAAAATTTCTTTAATGATAAAAAATTGGTATCTAGGGAGGATTGTGAAAATCGATTACTAGAGTTTTTTGCAAATAGAGAGCAGAACTTCTATGAGAGAGGCATTATAAAGTTGCCTTTAAAATGGCAACAAATCATTATACAAAGCAATGCACATTTGGCCTAAATCAGACATTCCGAAGCATGTTAAAAAAGTCATATAGTTCATATAAAATAATGGATTTCTTTTTCCCCCTATTCCTTTTCCCCTATCCTAAAAAGTAAACTGATATCAATAATTATTGTTGTTATAATTCATGCTAGACAATGGGAACTCATATTTCCAAATTACAGACTATTTGGATAAAAAACCCTCCCTCAACTCCAGAAAATACCGATATTTCACATGTCATATGAGATACATATATCTGAACCGATTTGAAGCAAACTTGCCCGAGATGAATTTGTATTAATTTCAATATGTTGTGTCAATCGGCCTAGCTGTGGATCTTTAGTGAACAATTTAATTAAAATTGGATGAATATATATTGGTAGACCATTTATCTAAAATCGGGCGAAACTATATACGGGAGCTATATTTAAATCTGAACCGATTTTCACGAAACTTAGCACACGTCATTCTAGACGTAATTCAATACGCTATGCCAAAATTCGTGCAAATCAAATAATTTTCAGGGACTTTGGTGCACCATTTACCTAAAATCGGGCGAAACTATATATGGGAGGCAGGGACGTATGCAGAAAGATATTTAGCGACTTTGGTACCCCATTTACATTAAATCGGAGCTATATCTAAATCTGAACCGATTTCCTCCAATTTAAATAGGGTTCGTCCTTTGGCCAAATAAGTGGCATGTGCTAAATTTCATCCAAATCGGATCATAAATGCGACCTGTACTTTGTTCACAAAAATACAGGGACGGACGGACATGCATAAATCGACATGTGCTAAATTTCATCCAAATCGGATCATAAATGCGACCTGTACTTTGTTCACAAAAGTTCATATAAAAATAATAATATAAAAATAATGGATTTCTTTTTACACAGCCTTATAATTTTGTTATTGGTTTAGTATTGCTTTGTTATCTCTTTAAAACATGGAAAATAAAAATGCACTGAGATCAACCTTAATAACTGACTTCTGTTAATTTTTTTCTGCAAATACTGCAAATTTATGGCTAGTGAAGGAAGTTGGCCAAAATTAATAATGTTTGGTAAGAATATGTGTCACTCAATGAAAATTCAACATACTAAAGCAGTTTGATTGAAACTCCCCAAAATCCGTAAAATTGGGGAATACCATTGTATGGGGACTTTCTTAAAAAGTGGACCCCTATTGATCATTTTTGGTGGGTAAGTTTGTTAATTGCGAAAAAAGCTATTAAAAATTCTCTGAGGGTTATATGAGGGCTACCCTAAAAATTGGACAACCGATATATATCATTTTTCATACCTAACAAATTTAATATACCTTCAGTCTTATGGTAAAGGGTATAACGAAATATGCCCCAACAAATGAATGAATTATTTCAGCAAAGCAAAAAGGAATTTATGATATGATGAAAAAATACCCTTTTTTACTCTCCTTTGCTGTCAATACATTTTCCCATTGAAAGACATCAATCACATTGTACCGCAAAAAGGAATTTCTCAATGAGAGTGAACAAAACAAAAAAAAAAAAAAATCTCTAAATTTTCAACATTTCATTTCGGTGAAAATCATTTGGCATAAAATTCTTTAATACCATTAAATGTTTATGTCTTTATTTTTTTTTTCTTCTTTGGAACGCATACACACACACATGAAATACCAAGGATTATTTAAATAACACAATGATAACATCTAAATAAAACAAAAAGGAAATAACGAGTGATGATGGCTAGGGGGGAGAGTGTTACAGCTTCAAACATTAATCGTTGTATTGGTGTGTGTGTGTGGGAATGGCAACCCTTATTATATTTGAATTAACGAAAGGGTCAGTCTTTCAGTTAATGTCGAAGTGTTTTTTGGGGGAATTTCGCTTCTTTTCTTTATTAGTAATAGATTAGAAAAGTTTTAGCTCGAGTAATTATTCTATAGCACATAAAATCTTAAATCTTTGCATTTCAACAACAAAGGCAGCAACAACAGATAAAGCTAATCTCGCAAACAAAAGCCATTTAACGTGTATTGAAACATTAATGCTGATGTTTTATAAATTAAGACATTACGAAAAAGGCGTAGGATGAGGATAAATTATTATACCCAAGTGTATGTCTCGGTTTTTAAGAGTAGGTCCTAATATTTTTTCATGGAAAATTAACATGAAAGAAATTTACAAAATGTTTTGAATTTTAAATGTACTTATTATGATGGAAAAGTACTGCAATTTTTATAATGTTTGAAAGTAATATAATCAGATAAGGTGATGGCATGTAAAATTTTCAAGATATGCCCATAGCATAAGAGTGACACAAAATTGATGGAAATTTATTAAAATATGAGTGAGAAAGATTGCAGATAATTTGTAGGGCGAAATTATGTAAATTTATTTTGCATTTTGTTGGGAAAGGATATATAATTCTAAGTTGAACCTTTATAATCGAACGATGCCAAAATATCACTACATTTACTCGTATCTGCCCCTCCAAATAAGTTTAGACCCCTGGAAATGTTTCAAATTACATTCGATATTCTACCACATATATTAATTTTATTTATATACAATTTAAATGAACGGGTCCTCCCTGATAGACCAGGTCTTATTAAAATAAAACTCAATACATGCCATTCTGGTGCAATTTTAGTAGACCAGAGAAAAGTTCGTGCCAATCGAATAGACATCTCGTTGCACAATGTAAGATGGAGTCGGACCAAATTTTTTTTCGGAGTAAATCTGAAAATCTAAATCCGAACCGATTGCTAGCAAAATTCACACATTCATTTCAGCAAACGGGTCCCTTTTCATATACGAGGTCTGAACACAACACAATCGTTAAGGTTAAATCAAGCGTATATTTATACCCCAAAAACTATTTTGTAACCTTCAAAGTAATAGCCCTATTATAGACTTTTGCCAGCATAAGTTGAAATCCTCGAAATATTTCTGAAACACGCTTTACGGTATAGTCAACATTTCCTCTATGGATTTTGCTATTATATCCCCTTCTAGGAGACGGCTTTCCTTTCATCGATGCCTTCCGTTTTGGGTAGAGGAAAAATTCAACGTGTACCATGTCCGAGAATACTGTGGTTGAGGCCTAATAATGATTTTATTTTTGACCAAAAACTCCAACGCAAGCATCGAAGTGTGAGCCGGTGCTTTATCAAGGTGTGAAACCAATGATTGGAGTTTCCACAATTCTGTGCGTTTCTGATGAATAGCTTGACGTAGATAACGCTTTACTTCAAGTTAGTATTCCGTAGTAACCGTACGATTTAGTGGTAAAGATTCCCATGCAATTGCAATCAAAGAAAACCTTGAGCAGAACCTTCACATTTGACCAAACTTGAGGGTCTTTTCTCGGTCATGGCTCTTCTTCTGAAGGTTTCCATTGGTATGACTGGGCTTTGATTTCAATGTCATGGCCATATACCAATTGTTCAATAGCAGTTACGATATTTTTGAGGTAATCTGGAACGCCGTTGGCAATGTTTAACAGCTCATGGGCTATGTCCATGCCACGCTGTTTTTGGTGATTAATTAAAAAAAGGCTTTCATGGTACTCGGCTTGTGATTTCGTGAAGTTGGGTTCATAATTGCGATATATAGAGCAATTTGAAAAACAGTCAAAAATAATTCCTTTGATCAGATAATTCCTTGGTCAGAAAAATGTCTATGCGGAATTAGCAATGCCTGTCTGTCCATCAGAGTTTAAATTATGATAAATATCGCAATGTTTAATATGAATCTTTGAAAGTTTGCCCATAAATTGATACTACACCTAGGATGTTTTGGTATATTTTGATCCACTTTTTAGGGTAGCCCCCATATAAAAGTAGGAAAACTAAAAAAAAAAATAAATAATAATAATGGTCAATTTTTTGACATTCCAAATTTCGGTCGATTGCCTTAAATTTTATATATTGTATTCACATTTAGTAGAAACCCTCTTGACCGATTATAGGTCAACAACTTCACTTTCTTACCCTGGCATATTTCCATATCTTGTTTTCCCGAGGTAAATATTTACGGCATAAAATAAAAACTTGGTTACCTTAAGTTTTGTTTGATTGCACCTCGGAATATTTACCGACTAAACAATTGTTCTAAGCAGCAACGTACAGGATTTCATTTCAATTTACTGCGAAAAAAAATCATTTCGAGCCCGGGGGGGCCCGGGGGCCCGGGTATCAGCATAAAGGTATCAGCATAAAGGTCAACTACTCCTCTTGGATATACTATCAACTTCTCGTATCTATGTCCTTCAGGAGTAAATATGTACGCCATAGAATAACAATTTAGTCAATTTTCACAGAAAAGTCTGGGTTCATTCGATTCGCCAAATATTGACCGATTGATTTGAAAAGAGCCAGGAATGTTCCTTGGTCAAATACCTTTGTAAAATTTCGTGCGTTTTGAGCCTCCTACCTGCTACATAATAGATGAAGTTATTAGGATTATATTAAAATTATTTCAAGTTAAATATACAAAATTGGTGGATTGGTTGGTTCCTATGTCAAAACAAGGATTTATATTCAGAGTTTTCTATGAATTAATTTATTAAGACACATAAAGCCTAATTACGGCCTTTCCGAGTGGAAAATCCGTTTAGGTTCATGAATATGAGAAAACATGTATGGAAGCTACTTAAACTGGGGTATATCCATTACAGGGGATATATGCCAAGCATGGACATATTTCGAACATCCTATGTAAAGATATTTTCCACCTTTCTGTAGTCCGAAATGCCAGACTCTTCACTTGGAAAATAGACAACATACGGAAAAAGGGACGCTATCGTTTTATGTTTCCTTCAACCACACGTGAACCGGATTATCTCTTTTTCAATGCCAAGCGTCTTAGGAAAATTTATTTCTGGGTAACTTTGATCACATCCTTTCTGAAGAAACTGGCACAATCACTTTTTGAATTGTTCGGGCGGTCGGAATTGTTATACCCTACACCATGAGGTGGACATTTAAAATATCCGAAATAGTTCGAGTAGATAGAGATGTACTGAAAATTTTTGGTAGGAGTATTTGACACATAAAGATAACCAAATTAGAGGCAATCGTTTAAAAAAGTGCCCAAATTCCGAATAACGGGTCAACTACCGCTCTTGGAGTAGTTGAATTTTCTTTAAAGCCCAAGCATATTCAATTGAACTTATAAAGAATCTTCCCTTTACAATGGGATTTATAAATACTAATAGGTCTACAGAAAGACCATGGGTCTATATAAAGACCAACTGGTGGAAATAGAGACATATTGAAAGTGGCCACAGGTCTGCTGAGAGACCACAGGTGTGATGAGAGGCCACAGGTGTGTATGAAGACCAATTCCTCTATACATAAGTACCTTGACATGTTTAACGATCAATTAGCCTATATACAAAAATAAATAAATTAAAAATACAACGGTTCATAAATAGTGTACCGACCAATTCGGCCACATAAACCACTGTATCTTATGTACAGACACCGATTGCTAAATTGGACAAAAATAAATATGGAAGCTATATCTAAATCTGAACTAATTTATCCAAAATTTAACACACATTTTCAACTCAATTCAATACGAAATGCAAAATTTTGGTCGTAACCAGACAACCAGACAAAAGTTGTTAGGTTGGTACACCATTTGCATAAAAGCGGACGAAAATATATATGAGAGCTATATATAAATCTGAATCGATTTCCACCAATTGTATTAGGTTTCGTCCTTGAGTAAGGCAGATGAGCTCCACCAAATTCCATTAAAATTAGGATCATAAATGCGACCTGTACTTTGATCACAAGAATACGTGTATAATTCGACTCGGTAAGTGATTCTAAGCTTATTCTCAAAAGGAACCATGGACCTGCCTCGGTTCTTTTTGCCTGTTACAAATATATGCACAAAGACAAACATAGAAATTGTAATTTTAATAGAAAAAATGCATCAAGTCGATACTAGACAGTGATTCCGTAGTCCTACGCAAATCGTACATTTTTACATACTTTTATATTTTCATGGCTCATAATATGTTTTTTTTTCCTTACATTAAGAGGTTTTACGTATACAATGATTTTTAAAATATTCTCAACCTTTAATTTACAGTGATAGCGGATCAACATTGTTCACAATAATATTTTTTTATCTAGTACCCTTGGAGCTACCATCGTTTTTTTTTAAGAAAATATGTGCATAGTTTTCTGAAAATTTTCCGCCCAGGACACACGGTTTTTCAATAAGGAAACATTCCTCTTTTTAATGTATGTCCATCGGCACTGATACCTCCCACACAAAACCTTCACAATTTTGAAAAATTATGAACATTGCAAAATAATAATGCTCTACCTCCAGAGTAGATAGTGATTTCGTAGACCTCAGTAAATTCAAGTATTATACAAACACATGTCTCATAATATATATTTTCTCAAATAATTTACCAATGATGGCGAATACATTTTGAACAACAAATTGTTTCCGATACAAAAACAAAAATGTCCAACTTATTCATCCTTATGGGAATATAGCCACTTATTGAGGACAACAACAAAAAAAATTGTTCATAAATGTTTACAAGAAATCTACTAATATTTTTAAATTATTTTTTCAATTTTTTTTTTTAATAACCATTATGCATAGTCCTTTTGACAAATGTCTGTCCACGAAACACTGTTTTTATACCCTTCACCACACTGTGGTACAGGGTATTATGTCTTTGTGCATATGTTTGTAACAGGCAACAGGAAACGAGATAGACACATGGTTCCTTTTGAGAATATGCATAGAATCACTTTCTGAGTCGATTTATGCATGTCCGTCCGTCCGTCCGTCCGTCCGTCCGTCCGTCTGTCCGTCTGTCCGTCTGTCCATGTTAAATTGTAAACAAAGTACAGGTCGCATTTATGATCCGAATTGGATGAAATTTGGCATAGGTCACTTATTCGGCCCAAGGACGAACCCTATTGAAATTGGGAAAAATCGGTTCAGATTTAGATATAGCTCCCATATATATATTTAACCGATTTAATGTAAACGGTCCCTATATATCTTTCGATTTGCACGAAATTTGGTACAGCCTAATCATTTAGGTCTAGAATGATGTCTGCCAAGTTTCGTGAAAATCGGTCCAGATTTAGATATAGCTCCCATATATAGTTTCGTCCGATTTCATGTAAATGGTGCCCCAAAGTCCCTATATATCTTTTGATTTGCACGAAATTTGATATAACGTGCTGAATTAAGCCTAGAGTGATGTATGCCAAGTTTGGAGAAAATCGGTCCAGATTTAGATATAGCTCCCATATATAGTTTCGTCCGATTTCATGTAAATGGTGCCCCAAAGTCCCTATATATCTTTCGATTTGCACGAAATTTGGTACAGCCTAATCATTTAGGTCTAGAATGATGTCTGCCAAGTTTCGTGAAAATCGGTCCAGATTTAGATATAGCTCCCATATATAGTTTCGTCCGATTTCATGTAAATGGTGCCCCAAAGTCCCTATATATCTTTTGATTTGCACGAAATTTGGTATAACGTGCTGAATTAAGCCTTGAGTGATGTATGCCAAGTTTGGAGAAAATCGGTCCAGATTTAGATATAGCTCCCATATATAGTTTCGTCCGATTTCATGTAAATGGTGCCCCAAAGTCCCTATATATCTTTCGATTTGCACGAAATTTGGTACAGCCTAATCATTTAGGTCTAGAATGATGTCTGCCAAGTTTCGTGAAAATCGGTCCAGATTTAGATATAGCTCCCATATATAGTTTCGTCCGATTTCATGTAAATGGTGCCCCAAAGTCCCTATATATCTTTTGATTTGCACGAAATTTGGTATAACGTGCTGAATTAAGCCTTGAGTGATGTATGCCAAGTTTGGAGAAAATCGGTCCAGATTTAGATATAGCTCCCATATATAGTTTCGTCCGATTTCATGTAAATGGTGCCCCAAAGTCCCTATATATCTTTTGATTTGCACGAAATTTGGTATAACGTGCTGAATTAAGCCTTGAGTGATGTATGCCAAGTTTGGAGAAAATCGGTCCAGATTTAGATATAGCTCCCATATATAGTTTCGTCCGATTTCATGTAAATAGTGCCCAAAGTCCCTATATATCTTCTGATTTGCACGAAATTTGGCATAACGTACTGAATTAAGCCTAGAGGGATGTCTGCCAAGTTTGGAGAAAATCGGTCCAGATTTAGATATAGCTCCCATATATAGTTTCGTCCGATTTGATGTAAATGGTCCACCAAAGTCGCTAAATATCTTCCGATTTGCACGAATTTTGGCATAACGTACTGAATTGAGTCTAGAATGATGTCTGCCAAGTTTCGTGAAAATAGGTCCTGATTTAGATATAGCTCCCATATATAGTTTCGTCCGATTTCATGTAAATGGTGCACCAAAGTCCCTATATATCCTTCGATTTGCACGAAATTTGGCATAACGTACTTAATTGAGCCTAGAATGATGTCTGCCAAGTTTCGTGAAAATCGGTCCAGATTTAGATATAGCTCCCTTTTTTATAGATTGATTTTAAGTAATTGACGTACTAAGGAACCAATTGGAATAAAACGTTCTGAAAGTTGTATAACCTAACCTGTGACAAGTTTGTTTGAAATCGCTCAATATTTGGATAGAGCTTCCATATATATTTTAGCCCGATTTTCTAGTAAATTG
>NW_026876061.1:0-18714 GCF_032173495.1 Musca vetustissima
TGGCATTATGGCAAGGGGAGGTTAATGGAAATGTGTTTTTTTTTAATGATTGTTGAGGGGGGCAAAGAAAATATCATAATGGGGGACAATTGGAAAATTTTTGTTTTGAAAAATATATTGATTTTTAATTTATACCACTAATGTTTATTATAACACAGAATGTTTATTATAAAATAAAAAATGTAATACAAATAAATATTTAAATAATAAAATAAAGATAAAAAAACAACAACAATAAATAAATAGTTAAATAATAAAACCAAAAACTAATTAATGAATAATTTTTGGTAAGAGATGTGCTATATAATGAGAAACAAAATATGAAAGTATATCCAATTCGGTGAAAAAACGTGTCCAAAATCTCCAAAATATCGAATATGGAGGTGTAACGTTATATGGGACTATCCTTTAACTTGGGTCAATATAAGTTTTGGTTTGGATATGTGTTATTAAATTAAAACCCAAAATACCAAATTACAGCCAATTCGGTGGAAAAATATATCCCACATACCGAATATTGAGCTTAGAACACTAAATTGGAAAACGTGTCAAAAATCCCCCAAAAATATCGTATATTGCGGGTCCACCAAAACGTGGACCGATATAACCCATTTGCAATACCAAACATTCTAGGAGTACTAGGAATGTCTGTGCAAAATTTGAGAACTCTATCTTAAATATTGCGATCTCTATCGTGATTTCAACAGACTTAGGTACGGACAGCAGAGGGGCATGCGTAAATCGACATAGAATTTTATTGTTATCAATAATATATATATATATATATATATATTTATAGCATCTTCGTTAACAAAAGTAGAAAATATTTAAACATGTATTAACTTATTTTTTTCACAGAAAACTGCATATGTTACAAAGAACAATCCACACATTAATATCGATCATAAATTTGAGTACCATTTAGTACCAAATTTCATGATTCGAGCTCTAAAGGTTCACCCAAATCCAAATTTTCGATTTAGAACACATTATTTCCATAAATACCCTCCTCAACCATCTAACAAAACTTCCTGCATACGCCGATCCAGGATTCCAACTCTATTGGTTCACCCACAATTAAAATTATACCAAATTTAGTACACAATAGTATAAATTTCCAAAACATCCTACTTAACACAAACCTACCCCCCGACACTGATCCAAAAATCCAAATTTCAAGATTCCACACTATTGGTTCACCCACAATTCAAATTGTACCAAATTTAGTACACAGTAGTACTTATTTCCAAAACCTCCTTCCTACCCCAAACATACGCTCCCACAGTGATCCTAAATCTATATCGGTTCAACCACAATTCAAATTGTACACAGTAGTACGAATTTTAAAAACTGCCAACTTAACCCAAACCAACACCCCCACAGTGATCCTAAATCCAAGTTTCAGGATTCCAACGCTATCGGTTCACCCAAATTCAAATTGTACGAAATTAAGCACACAGTAGTACGAATTTCCAAAACCTCCTTCTTACCCCAAACCAACAGCCTCACAGTGATCCTAAATCCAAATTTCTGGATTCCAACACTATCGGTTCACCCACAATTCAAATTGTACCAAATTTAGTACACAGTAGTACAAATTACCAAAACTTCCTACATACCCCAATCCTATACATCCACAGTGATTCTAAATCAAAATGCCATGATTTAAACTGTATCGCTTCACCCATAATTTAAATTGTACAAATTCTAAAACTTCCTACATATTTCAATTTTACACCTCAACATGATCCTGACTCCAAGTTTCATGATTCTAGCTCTATTGATTCACCTAAAATTCAAATTGTACCAAATTTAGTACCATTTAGTACCCATAAGTATTATTTTTGTTAAACTGCATCCTGACCCTAATGCTACACCCCCTACAATGATCCTGACTTCAAATTTCATTGTTCCCGCTCTATCGGTTCACCCAATTATAGTACGATTTAGTACTTTGCGTACACATTAGTAAAAAATTTCCAAAACTACGTACATATCCAAATCTTAAACTCTGATGGTAACGCTAAATTCAAATTTCAGGATTCCAGCTCGATTTGTACCTCCGAATTATATTTATACCAAATATAGTACAATGTAGTACTTTTCGTACACATGAGCGCACGCTTTCGAAATCATCTCCTTAAATAGACCCTACATCTCAACCCTAATTAGCATTACATATTTCATGTTTTTAGCTCTATCCATTCACATGCTACGAAATTGTACCAAATTTAGTACATTTTAGTACTTTTCACATACTTATAGTATACTTATCACATATTTAAAATTTAAGAGTTCTAGCTCCACCGGTTCGCCAAATACAAATGTTTTCACATTTAGTACTTTTCGTACCGTTCTAGTACGAATTTCCAAAAACCCAGCCTTATCTGTCACCTTTGGACCAAGAGGGACCCTCACCCAAAATTTCAAGATTCTAGCTTCAGTCGTTTCGTCTGGGCGTTGATGAATCGTTAAATCAGTCAGTCAGTCAATCACTTTACTCTTTTATTAGTACATATATATACATATATATATATATATTACAGATACAGACTATTTACATATACAGATTTACTATACAGATTATTTTTTGTAGGTATATATTTCAACCCAATTTCAATTTAAAAAAAAAAAAAAATTGATTGAAAAATTCAAAATATCAAAATTTGGAAGGTACCTAAAAAGTGGACCAATATTAATAATTTTATGTAAAACAATTCTGTTCGAAAATATTTTTTTTTATTTTTCCTTTAATTAAAAGTTGCATTTTTTATTCAAAAATTCCTACACTGTACCGTTTTTCATTTTGATTTCTCCCCAACTATTGTCTCGTCTTTGGACTCTCTCTCATTAAATTTCTCTTCCCGATTTATTCTCCCTGTGAGAAAAAAACCCACACGATTGTTGTTCGTGTATATTTGTGTCGACGACGGTTCGTCGGTACGGCTCTGAGTTGGAAAACTAAAAATAAATGTTGATTTATTTTTGACACGTATTTTTCAACATTGCACAGCTTTTTGAGAACAAAAAAATTAAAAAGAAAATATTTTTGTTGAAGAAAAAATGGAAAATTATGAAAATACAACAGTAGGACCCCAGGGAAAATAAGCTATTATATATAAACAAATTTTAAAAATATTGTTTTAAACTAATTTTACAACATCGTGCGAAATGTTTAAAGATGGGGCTATCAGTTCAATCCTTCACGTATGAAGCGAAAAAAATGGAAATCCGAAATGCCAAATTACAGCAACTTCGGTGGAAAAATGTGACGAAAATCCCACAATAACCTATGTACCAAATTTCAAAGATGTTTCTCATCTTATATATGGGGACTACCCCTAAAAGGGGGCCAATATTAATAATTTTTGGGAGGGACATTTGTTACCATATACGAATTCCCCAAAACCCAAAATACCCAATAAAATAGGGGTTTTTGATGATGTACCTATATTTATAATTTTTAGTGGAGAGATTTGCTACCCAATAAGGACTCAAAGTACAACATTACAGTCAATTCGGTCAAAAAATGCGATCAAAACCCCCAAAATAATGAAACTTGGAAGGTACCGTTATATGGGGACTACCGGAAAAAGTGGCCTAAATGTGGACCGATATAGCTCATCTTTGCACAATTTTGACAAAATCATCTCAATTCGTTTAGAAAGACGGGCAGACGGAAATGCCAATTTACGTTGTCATAGAATTTTACGTTGATCAAGAATATATCGCTCATTTGCTGCAAGAGAGGCATAATTCATAAAACGTGATTTTCGAGTTAATGATGCTCGATTATTCCCTACAATAGACCTCATGTTGTGTAAAAAATTCATATGAATATCTCGTACACACTCTAATTGAGAAGCTGTAGAAGTTCCTCTGTTCCAAATAAAGTGTGAGTAAATTGAAAAATTAAAACGCATTTTCCGCAAAATAGTTTTTTTTTTTGAGTTATGCCTGTCTTGCAGCAATTGAGCGATGTATACGTTATTGGATCGGAAATGATAATTTCAACCCTCCATACTATGGTTGAGGGTATAAAAAATAATCTGGCGATAACTCGAAAACTTCGTCCATGGCGAATTATTCATTCTGGGTTCTTAATATTCCTTCTAATGGCTCTCATCCCAATATGAAATATACACTCTCGTAAATTTTGTAGCACAGTGTTATCTAACATACTATGCCGAATATCAGATAATTCGGATTGATTGTCTGGAAATTCGTTTAAAAATATAGAGATCCGAAAATAAATGAATAGATGGAAAGTTCTTTGAAATTTCTTTGTAATCAACAACTCATACGAAGTTTATTATTGTAAATAGATAATAAGGTTTTCTGGCAAGGATCCGATTAAATTGGGGAAGAACGATGAAGAAATACGTGTTTCGAATTCTTGTATTTGGGGACCTCATCTAAAATCTTATGAGCGATATTTTCGTCTTGTGGTATTTAGTTTATGGCTCAAGTAAATAATTACGAAAAAGACGAACAAGAACTGGAAGTAGAAGGATGATCATTTTCATAAAGAAAATCCACATTGTATTTGACTGAAGACATGTCATCTACAATAGCGGTAAGCAAGTATTTAAAGTCTTTTCGTTAGGAACTTTATAGTTGTCGCCAAGGAATTTCATTCCCATAAGGAATTTTCTACCCCATACACCATGAACTCCAATATTGTTATTTTATTAAATGTCCCTGGTTTTCTTAGTCGAAAAATGTGGAAAAGCCTCATATTTTTACCTTTTCATATTGCTTGCCTATAATACCTAGTTCCCACTGTTCGCCTGCTCTCTTCAACCTCACGTACATTTGTGATGGTACATTTTCTGTATTCGAAATAAAAAAAAATTGTTGTGTTCGATATTAAAGAATATTGTTATAAAATTAAATTCCTAAATAAAACAAGCAAGGAAAGAGGAAATGAAGCGGCGGGATCGGCCACCACGACACATGTACACTTTAAAACAAAATAACAACAAAAAACAAGATATGCTCTTGTGTTTTATTTTTCGGTCATTTTCAGCGATACGTTAATAACACTGTGATACAAAACAAAACAAAAAATTTTTTCAGGGGTTCTAATGTACCAATTCTGTTTAGTTGGAGTCCCTGGACCACGAATATACCTTTGATTTTTCTGGGTCACTTCGAAAATTAGTTTTATAACGGTAAATGTAGAGAAAAACGTGGTTTCATAGATTTTCACTTTGAAACGCGTATAACTTCTTTTCTTTCTAACGAATTTATATTATTCTTTATTTTCATTCGAAGAGTAGAATTTTTTCTTTCAAACAAGGTATATACTTGGTAAATCGGTTGAGAATTGGCTGAGTTGCAGTGGTTGAAATGTGAAAAAATACACATAAAATGTCAAAATTTATTTTTCTTCGGACTGTACGAAGAAATTATGATATCAAGCCGTATAAGTTTTATTATATTACGGGGAAGGCAATTGAATAAGCTTTCAAAAATACGAAAAATCAAAAAAATCGGTTAAAAAATGGACGACTTATACACATTTTTGTATTGATTCTATGCATATTCTCTGAAGGAAATATGGGTCTATCTCATTTTCTTTTGTCTTTTACAAACATAATGCGGAAACGAGGAAACGAGATAGACCCATATTTTCTTTAGAGAATATGCTTAGAATCAATACAAAAATGTGTATAAGTCCTCCATTTTTTAACCGATTTTTTTGATTTTTCGCATTTTCGAAAGCTTATTCAATTGCCTTCCCCGTAATATAATAAAACTTATACGGCTTGATATCATAATTTCTTCGTACAGTCCGAGGAAAAATAAATTTTGACATTTTATGTGTATTTTTTCACATTTCAACCACTGCAACTCAGCCAATTCTCAACCGATTTACCAAGTATATACCTTGTTTGAAAGAAAAAATTCTACTCTTCGAATGAAAAAAAGAATAATGTAAATCCGTTAGAAAGAAAAGAAGTTATACGCGTTTCAAAGTGAAAATCTATGAAACCACGTTTTTCTCTACATTTACCGTTATAAAACTAATTTTCGAAGTGACCCAGAAAACCCAAAGGTATATTCGTGGTCCAGGGACTCCAACTAAACAGAATTGGTACATTAGAACCCCTGAAAAAATTTCGTGTCGCACAGTGTAATGTGTGTGGGGGATGTTGTTTCAAAAAAAAAAAGCAAAACTGAAAATGAAAAAAGAAAACTGAAATAAAACGACGACGGGCAGTGAAACATAAAATTTATAATTAAAAATCTGTTTTGTATCGACAAAGAATTAACAACAATAATATGAATAATAATAGAAAATGCCCTACACTCAAAACATAGATGGGTGTTGTGAAATTTTCTTTTGGTGTATTTTTTTTCGACTTCGAATTTTTAAATGAAAGGAAAAATCTCGTAAATTATCTGACAAATTAAAATCTTTTTTGGCTATATTTAGTTAACTTACTAAGATCTCATTATGTTATCATTAAATATGTCATCGACAGCTAATCCACGTTGCATTCATTTGTCTGATTCATTTCTATATGTATGATCAATGCACGTTTGTATGTACATATATTTTCTGCATAAATAGTCAAAATAATTGGCAAGATTTTCAATCGGCATCAACAATTCTGTTCTGTTCTTTTTTTGTTTGATTCTTCTCTTTGGCACATTTACCTTTATTTTCAATAAAATTGATGAATCACAATGTCACCACATGACATGAATTTATTGTTGTTTAGCATATTTGGATTATACGACGATAGTCTATTGTCAACAAATCACATTTTCTTTCTTTGGTCATGCAGTTCAGCTATTTATATTTCAATGATTTGTAGGGATCGGTATTAGGGTTGAATATTTGATTTTTGGTAAATATTTGGGGTTGGTTACTTTTCATATAACAGAGGAGGGAGGTTCGGTAACAACAAAAATTTAGTAGGGGAGACTGGGGCACCTTCAGCATCGGGGCACATTCGGCATTTGCGTTTTCGATATGAAGCTCGTTCCGTACATTACCAGCATCGATACATAGGTATGGAATATCATACCTTTCAAAACTTTCATTTATATACACGGATGTATTTTTACAGATGTTTTTGCAATATTTCCATTCTAATTCGTAAGTGTTTCGTGTATAAAACTTTTAAATTTTTAAAGCAATATTATTAAAAAGTAGTTAATTACAATGTGCATTCTTATAAAAATAATTAAAAATGTTTTGGTAGTGTTGGCGGTTTTATTTGGGATACCATTTGTATTTTGTTTTTGCAAAATAGTCAGGCTGAATCCCAGTTTGCTGTTTTTATAAAAAAAACAGCTATTTATTAGTGGGGAATGTATGGCATTGTTTGCCAAGGGGTAAGGCAGGGAAGACTATAGTTTCGGATCACGCCACTGATCCTCATCAGTTCCCTTAGTTTTTTGTTGGGATATTTTCCCCAGAAGCTATTGCTTCTATACAAAAAACCTTTCAAACCCAAATATCTCTTGTAACAAAGCGAAGTACTTAGCTGACCAACGACATAAACTGTATGAGAAGTTCGCTGGAGCTTCACTTCGAGGTTAACAAGGCATTTACAAACAATTCCATACCTTTCCCACTGTTGTGTGTTGTCACATCGCGACAAAACAATGTCATACATTCCCCACTAATAATAATATTTTTTTTATAAAAACAACAAACTGGGATTCAGCCTGACTATTTTGCAAAAATAAAAATGTTTTGTTTTTGGAAGATTGATAGAAATAAATGAAAATATAGAAATAAATGAAATAAATATAGATACTACGGTCCTTAATTTAAATTCACTGAAATTTTGGTAATCATCGGCCAATCCAAACAAAAGTTATAAGCAAAAATGTACGATTAAAGAAACTTCCATACTTTGAAAGTTTCTACTGAAAAACTCACTTTTCAGACTTAGCATACTATGGTTCGGAGGCGTCGATATAGTGATATATTATTTTCATAGAGTGATTTTGAGTGTGTATTTAAAAATATTCCTTTTATATGGTTCGAAAGTACACAACAAGAACCAAACGTGCTTGTATTGACGAAAATGTGATAGAAAAACCTTTTTCTGATGGTGTGTGTGGCCTTGAGATGTTAACGTCCACCGCTAGAAAATATAGCCTTAAAAGTCAAACATTGAGTCGCATATTAAAACAGAATAGAACCTTCAGAGGATCTGAATTTCAACCAGACTGATAGCGGTGATATTTACCAGGCTATGACTATGGTGCCGAATATGCCCCATCAAATGCCGAAGCTACCCCGGGAAGGGGCACATTAGGCGAATTTGACTTTTTTATAAAACCGTAAAAATGTTTAATGGTGTCCCAGTCTGCCCTACGTTTTTTCTTGTTCTACATATTTTTGTAACAGACAAAGGAATCATGATAGATCCATAGTTTCATTTCAAGTTATACTTGGAATCACTTCCGGAGTCCATTTATGTATTTCCATCTGTCCACATTTTTTTATTATCCAAGGAAATTGATGGGAATCCGTTAAGATGGTGCACGGATGGCCCAAAGAATTGAGAGAAAAATATGTGTTAATTTTTATCGGTTCAGATTTTGTTATATATGTTCATCCGAAGCGAAATATTGCAAAGCGTAAAGATTTGTGACAGGAATAACGTGTGTAGAGTTATGTTGTAATATATTCAGATGAAGATTTCATCCGATTTTATGTAAATGACTTTCAAAAGACACTACATCTGTTTAATTAATGCGAAAATTGATATGGGCTACGAAATTGAGACTACAATGTCGAGTTTGTTAACATACATAGCTAATCTAATATATTGTTGATTTTTGTGTTACTCGGAACATTTGAAATGGATTTTCCTATATTCCGACAAAATCGGTGGAACGAAAAATCCATTTTTTTCTAATAAGCCAAAACTTGACTGATGCGCTCTTATGCCTCCCTATACTTGATCCAAATCATAAAAATATTTGGGGGTCCACATAATATCGTCTTGTGGTATTTATTTTACGGTTCACGAAAATAAGAAGGAAATATATAAAAAGGGCTCGATATAGAAGGATATGTTATATACATATTTATACGCTTCGCCACACTGTGGTACAGGGTATTATGTCTTTGTGCATATGTTTGTAACAGGCAAAAATAATCGAGATATACCCATGGTTCCTTTTGAAAATATGCATAGAATCACTTTCTGAGTCGATTTATGCATGTCCGTCTGTCCGTCCATGTATTTTTGTTAACAAAGTACAGGTCGCATTTATGATCCGATTTGGATGAAATTTGGCACAGGTCACTTAATTGGCCCAAGGACGAACCCTATTGAAATTGGAGAAAATCGGTCCACATTTAGGTATTTTGAGGTTCTTGAGCGCGTTTTTTAACTGAATTCACTGAAATTTGGTACTTTGTGTTCTTATTGGGTAGCAAATCTCCCTACCAAAAATTATAAATAAAGGTCCATTTTTCGGATAGCCCCCATATAAGGGTACCACCAAATTTTCGGTATTTTGAGGTTCTTGAGCGAGTTTTCTAACTGAATTCGCTGAAATTTGGTACTTTGAGTTCTTATTGGGTAGCAAATCTCCCTACCAAAAATTATAAATAAAGGTCCAGTTTTTCTGGTAGTCCCCATATAACGGTACCCCCAAATTTTTGGTATTTTGGGGGTTCTGATCGTATTTTTCGACCGAATTGATTGTAATTTAGTACGTCGATTTCTTATTAGGTAGCACATCTCTCCACTATTAATTTTTAAATATTGGTCAATTTTTTCTGGTAGCCCCCATATAAGGGTACCCCCCAATTTTCGGTATTTTGAGGTTCTTGAACCAAATTCTTTTTATACCATTCACCCTGTAAATGGTGCACCAAAGTCCCTATATATCTTTCGATTTGCACGAAATTTGGCACAGCGTAATGAATTAGGTCTAGATGTGTGTTAAATTTCCTGAAATCGGGTTAGATTTAGATAAGAGATCATATATATTTTCGTCCGATTTAAGGTAAATTGTGCACAAAAGTCCCTATATATCTCTCGATTTGCACTAAATTTGGCTCAGCGTAATTAATTAGGTCTAGAATGATGTGTGTTATGTTTCCTGAAAATCGGTTCGGATTTAGATATAGCTCCCATATATATTTTCGTCCGATTTAATGTAAATGGTGCACCAAAGTCCTTTAATATCTTTCGGTTTGCACTAAATTTGGCACAGCGTAATAAATTAGGTCTAGATGTGTGTTAAGTTTCCTGAAATCGGGTTAGATTTAGATATAGCTTATATATCTGACAAAATAAACAATTTAGTATCGGATGCAGAATGACGTGTTTATGGTTCCAATTTCATTTTACTGGTCCTTTAAAAATGCGACGTCTGTTAGGATTCATCTTTTGAATATACTCAAAGTAGTGAAGGGTATCATATAGTCATTCGATTGGACTCAAAAATTACCTGCAATAGTTTCAAACAAAGATATAATTCTGTCATGAACATTACAGGTACAGTGGAAATCATTAATAACGATATATCGTTTATAACGACATATCGTTTATAACGACTGTATCCAAAGTCCCGAGAGAAGTTTTCCTTTTAATTTGATATCCTTTATAACGACATATCGCTTATAGCAACCAATTTGGCGGATCCCTTGACAGTCGTTATACAAGATTTAGACTGTACAAATTAAAAAAATTATCAGACCACAACTCCAAAACTTCGCCTATGACGAATTATTTGTTCTGTGCTGTTAATATACGTTCCAAGGGCTTTCATCCCCATATGGAATTTCAACATACCGGAAATTAAGCGAGACCATTGTTCATGCACCTACATTGAAGGATTCTTGGTTAGAAGAATTTGATTCACCATGAATCTGGTTTGCTAAACTTCAGCTAAAATCTTCCAAGTACCGAAAATTGGCATCTTTATATGGGCGTTTTTCCAGAACGTGGTCCTATATCGAAAATTGCCTGCAAATATGTTTCTCACCCTTTCTAATTCGGTTGGAAAATGCAAAAATCGGTATCAGACCTTCATTGGGGCGCTATTTAAAAACATGGAACTTTATCGATTTTTTGTGCAATGATAGGTCAAATTTAGTTGAAAATGCGCCTAAAACATTAAACATACCAAAACCAGTGAGCGGAGAAGTATAGTTGGACCGGGCTGACCATATTATACCCTACACAACTACCACTATGTTTCTGCGGATCTATATTTCACGATAATCGCAATGTATTGACCGATTAGTGGTCAACAGCTCCTCTGCGGCATCTTTTCCATACCATGTTTTCCCGGAATGTACTCCATAAGATTCAAATTTTGTAATTTTACATTGATGGTTGATTTGACACGTTCCCTTCACCATGGAAAATGTATGATACTTGGTTTATAATTGTGGCGTCTAGAGCGACTAGAAAACCAGACAAAAAATACAATTTTCGGTCCATTTCATCCCCGATATATAATCTGATCACCATCGAAAATTATAGGCGTCGTCATTGACCATAACTGGAACCTCACGCTAAATTTCCTGGCCATCATCGCCGTATTTCTGCTTGTTTGCAAGTGTTGGATATATTATCAATTTCTCGGGTCTATGTCTTTTAGGAGTAAACATATATGCCATAGAATACAAATTTTGTAATTTTTCACATAAAAATCTGCGTCCATTTGATCCGCAAAATATTTATCGATCTTCATCGAAAGGGTCATGATTATTCTTTGTCATATCTCAAATATATCTAATACTAGACCTGCCTGCAAACATTTTAGTTTTCTAAATTAATTTTGTCGGAAGTTACTGTCCTTGAAAACTGCGAATAGGAATAAATTAGCGGTTATTTTGTTATAAAGTTCTTAGAGTACACAATTATTTAAGATTCTGTCCTGTAAGTGCAGATGACGTATATAAATCTATGTACAGTCGAAATCGTTTATAACGATTTATCCAAAACGGCATATCGAAATAGTAAATTCTTCTCTTCCATCTTGTAGGGGACCTATTATATAAGAAAAACTGTGTTTTTTATTTCTATACGTTCATTTTAATAGGAATGCCAACCGTCATCTACTCTGTATCCCATTGTGGAGGGTATTTAAAATTGAACGCAGACTATTCGTCAGACATCTTCATCATTCGAGCACTAAAATGTTTCGGATTATTCATTTGAAAAGATTTTGTGCCAAATGTATATTTCATTAATTTTAATGTTAATTTTAGCTGTCAGTTCTGCATGAAATAAAAAGAGAAGTAGAATCTCAGGTGTTTAGGCGGCGGTGAATACCACGCAGGCAGATATATTGAATTTTGCTTAATATTATAGAAAAATGATAAAAGTTTTGAATATAAATATTTTTTTAGAGAAATATAAAGATACAATTTTCAATGGCATATCGCATGTAAATGCCCAAAAAAAGTTCTGCCCTTTATTAGATATCGCTTATTGCGACCGGTTGTTTGTTTTAGTTTCACAAACACCAAAAACCTATTAATTCAGAAATTTGATGCAAAAACCCTTTTCAAATCTTAACATAATTTTAAAATAAAGAAAATCATTCACAATAATAGTGGTTATAACTCAATAATATAGATCTTCGTTATAATTACTTATAACAACAACATGATCATTCCCGTCACGCTTTATTGAAATAGAAATCAAAACATGACAAATTATAGATTTAATTTATTTTAATGATATTGTTATGACATTGCTGTCATCTTATTTGTTTCTATTTGTACTCTTGATGGTACTCTCTTCAATTGACTTTCATTACAATTGCATTGCAACGCGATTGGCAACGAAGAATAATATTCACTTTCAACATTACGATTTTTTTCAAAATCAACGTCATTCATCGATTTAATCAGCCATGAATTGTGCCGGCCCCACACCCCGCATTTACGATATTCCTTTCTTGGTTAGAAAATAGTGAAACTTGTTTCAACGTTACCACCGTTTACAGTTTTGAAAAAAGCGACGACAACAACAACTAACAAATTTCCAAACATTTGTTGTTGCACAGCATTAAGTTCATGGTCACAATGATAAAATGACAATTATTTCGAATTTGATTTTTGTTTTGGTCAATTGTGTCAAGTTTGTGATTTTATAAAGTGGTAATATCACAAAATAAAACAAGTAAAAAGTGTCAATCAGTGTTGCCGACAGATATATACCCTCAGCCTAAGGTTTACGGAGGTCGTCGGAGTTTCACACAGGTCTTATTGTTCGTTTTATACATGGTATAAGTTTTTACGGAAGATGTTTCGCTTCTAATGTGGATATAATCTGTTATTCAAATAATATTTACAAGTTTTTAATAATTTTTGGGGGGAGGTACCAGAGGAGAGAGCAGACGGTCCCAACGTCGGACTTGATCTAGGCTCCGTAAAGATTGTGCAAAGTTTGGTTAAAATCGGGCATTTCATTCGCTTGATATTGGAGGTACCAGAAGGAGTGAACCAATGATTCTTATCTTCAAACTTGATCTAGTAAAGATAATAGGTTGAGCAAAATTTGGTTCAATTCGGACATTCCATTCGCCTGATAGGTTGTACAAATTATAATATTAATTTTTTAGACGAAATCGGTTGATCCCTTCGAGAGTTAAAGTGCACACCAACCGCTTCAGGCAGACATACGGACGGACTCCAAATTGTCTGAAACGGATTTGGTCCAAAGAAACATGGGCCTTAAACCAATATTTCGATGAGGCACATTTTCAACGTACCAAAGTGTACATACCGTCATTAGCCATTAGGCTGAGGGTAGGTAGAACTTAATAACTTAATTTCGTCACAATCGAACAAACGTTGGGTATTCTGTGAACTACTTTGATGCTGAATCGAAATTGATTTGAAGAAAACTCAACACATGTCATAGGCTGAATTCTGTAGGAGACACACTTTTTAGTTTGAAGGGGACAAGCTTTGGGTATTAAATTCACTTTTTGGATGATATCGAAGTCGAGATCGATTTGAACAGAAATTAATGAATGTCATTCTAGGCTCTATTCGGCTGAGTCTTTGTGCATGATTTGTGCACATGATGTCTGTCGAAATTACATATCTAAATCTTAACCAATTAAAAGAAAATTTGGCACTCATTAGTCTATAGTTAATTCGAAACGTTGTGGAAAATAAAATAAGAGGATGCAAGAAAAAAGTGTCAGTGGGTATTGCCGATATATATATATATATATATATACCCTCAGTCTATGTTTTGCGGAGGTCTTCGGAATTACACACAGATTTTATCATTCGCTTTGTGTAAGGTGTGTATATGTTTTTTATCGATGATGTTTCGAATTTAGTGCGGTAATTCAATTCGCTTCAAATTAAATTAACAAGTTTATTAAGCATTGGAGAGGGTCGACGCGTCTCAAATTCGGACTTGAACAAGGCTTGGTCAAGATAATAGACTACTGGATTTATAAATATTGGGGGGATTTTGTGGGGGGGGGGGGGGGTACCAATGGATCCCATCTTCGGACTTGAACTTTGTTTAGAAGAAATATTACGATTGGGTTGCCCCCTTCGAGAGCTATTGTGTGGATCAGCCGTCTAGATAGACGGATGGACGGATCGACTCCAAATTGTCTGAAATGCATTCTGTCCAAAGAAACATGGGCTCTGACATTAATATTTCGATAAGCCATATTTTTACTGTATTAGCCGTATGGCCGAGGGTTTGAGTATAAACATGATTCTCAATTTGATACGTTGTGCAAAATTTCATCATTATCGGAAAAAATGTTGGTTATTTGATGAACCATATAGAAAAAAAGTATATAGGAGCTATAAATATATCTGAATAAATTAATCAAACAATTTGAAGTCTATTTAGCCTTTCTGGAATATTGATTCGCACGACGAATTAACCGATGAATCAAACATTGAACGTGAAAATATTTGTTCCCTCTGGTACTTCCCCTTTAAAATGGTCATGATTGATTTTGCACAATCTTAATTATGTTCGGATGCTATTACCTTATTTTCTTTGGAACTGCACACTAAATACCACAAGACAAAGTTCTTTGACATCCATATATTCTACTAAAATGTAAAAAAAAACTATATTCGGGTCCACCCCATTACCGTTATTTTAATGTTTTATGCCACACAGTGGTTCAGAAATCGTTTATCTTGTCCAAAGCCACAAGCTTTTTTGTTACCGATATTTAATGTTGCAACTAAAGAAATCATACTAAGGAACCCTCCATCAGAGGGTATGAGTTACAAAGGTCCATAAATGACGACTAAAATGTCAGTAGGAAGATTTTACAACCAATGACAATCAAATGGGAGGCCATTGGATTAAAAAAAAGAGCTCAACTTCCCCAAAATTCCGAATAATGGGGATTTTCCTTAGATGGGGCTCTCCTAAAGATGTAACTCGCACAGGTAGACCGGCCGTCGAAAATGTTGATAAAATCGGAGTTGCTATGCTATGTTGAGTTTCCATTCGGTAGAAAATGTCCCTACAAAAAATTATCAACATTGGCCCATTTTTTACAATATCCCACAATTTGCTGTATTTTGAGGGTTTAGGGCGCGTGTTTTACCGAAATTTATCACAATATAAATCGTTACATTTTTCACGACAAAAAGGGTAATAACTGAAGATTAATCGTGGGTGTATGGATAAGAGTCGATTTATGCATGTCTGTATTCCTGTTCGATTAACACGAAATTTTAGCATATACCAAAAAGTAGACTCATACCGACATTTCTACAAACCGATTATGTAAACCATGATACAAATTTCAGAAATTGTCAATGGATAATTATACCATCAGTCATTTGTTTCAGAAAATTTTGATTTCATCCAAACTTTGCCCATCTTATTATTTCTTCCAAACTTTGTTCAATTTGAAGATGGGGAATATCAGTCCACTTCTTCTGGTACCTCTCACACAGGGGGTAGATCTAAATGCGGCTATAGTTCATTATCGAACCTTACGTTCTAATTTTTTTATCTCGCTATCCTCCGCAGGTGAAATGACTACAACAGGATCTTAGAACCAAACTCAGAAGGTGGAATAAATCAGATAACTATTTTAATATAAAAAATGAGGTTATATGGGGACTACCCCAAAAAGGGGCGAATATTAATAATTTATGGTAGGGAGATTTGTTACCATATACATATGACTACAAAATACCAAATTGCAGTAAATTCGGTTGAAAAACGTGGTCAAGAACCCCAAAATACCGAAAATTGAGGGGTACCCTTATATGGGGGCTAACCGAATGGATGGACCCATATTCATAATTTTTTGTGGAGAGATTTGGAACCTATTAAGAACTCAAAATACTAAATTACAGCCAATTCGGTGGAAAAATATGTCCAAAACCCCCAAAATACTGAAAATTAGGAGGTACCGTTATATGGGGGCTACCAGAAAAAGTTGACCTATATTTATAATTTTTTGCAGAGACATTTAGTACCCAATGGGAACCCAATGTACCAAATTTCAGCGAATTCGGATGAAAAACGCGCTCACGAACCCCAAAATACCGAAATTTGGGGGGTACCCTTATATGGGTGCTACCCGCAAAATGGGTCTATATTCATAATTTTTTGTGGAGAGATTTGGAACCTATTAAGAACTCAAAATACTAAATTACAGCCAATTCGGTGGAAAAATATGACCAAAAACCACCGAAATAGTGAAAATTAGGAGGTACCGTTATATGGGGGCTACCAGAAAAAGTTGACCTATATTTATAATTTTTTGCAGAGACATTTAGTACCCAATGGGAACCCAATGTACCAAATTTCAGCGAATTCGGATGGAAAACGCGCTCAAGAACCCCAAAATACCGAAAATTGTGGGGTAACCTTATATGGTATCTATGCCTAAACGTGGACCGATAAAGCCCATTATCGATGTTGACCTGCCTGCAGACAAAAGACGACTCTATGCAAAATGTTGGCGATCTATCTCAATTCGTTTAGACGCTAGAGTGATTACAACAGATAGACAGACGGACATGGCTATATCGTCATAGAATTTTTCATAGAATATACTTTATAGGGTCGGAAATGATTATTTCGATGTGTTACAAACGGAAAAACAAAATTAATATACCCTCCATACTATGGTGGAGGGTATAAAAAGGAATTCAACCCCCAAAAGGAATTTATCACTCCTCAAACAAGGAGCTTGACTTTGTTGAATAGTGCAATTAATTATGCGTTACAACAAGATTTTTAGGGAACTTCTTATATAAACAAAATTTATGTAGTTTATTATATAGTCGGTTAGTTTGAATTTGTTTCCAAACTGGGCTTGATTTTTTACTAATTGAAATGGAGATATTAAAAAATACCCTTGTAAAAAAATACGTAAATGTAAATAGTCCGGTCATTTGCTGCCGTTCGTTCTATCCAACATTATAATGGTAATTTTAGAGATTTTAGACAAATTTGATATATATATATATTCATCGTCGAACACAAATTTTCCCCTTAAAATATTTTGAAATTAGAAATCAAAGCTTTCCTTTCAACCAAAAAGTTTTTAACGTAATATTGTTGTCATTATAAATAAAAACATACAAAATATGTTTCGAAAAGGCTAAGCAGACCATTACACATTACAATTTATTTTATCCACTGCTGGCGTTTGAAAGCAAAAATAAAATCACTCAAGGGTGATGCACTCCTTATTCATATATCTATCATATATATTGCTTCAAAGTGCAATCCAAAAAATCATTTATAATATTTTCATTTTTTTGGTAAAATTTTCTTTTTTATTGACCTGCAGTAGTTTTATTTACGATCATTTTGTTTTTATTTTCTTATTTGAACAATTTAAACTTGACTTTGGAAAAAAGACTTTTCTTCTTCTGCGCCTTCTACATATTTAAAAGAAAGAAATGCACGCACGCGCGACCGTTTTGTTTTTCCACATTTACGAAGTGAATTGCGCCAAGTTTAAAATTTTACTGTTCGGCCTGTTGCTGTTGGATTTTCATTGAAGATGCGATTTTTCATGCGGATTTTTTTTTTCGTTTTCCTCTCAAATTGATATTTTCTTCGTTGGCCTGGCGAATTGTGGCAACTGCCTCTCGCTTTAGCCTACAGCAGCATTAGGTGTGTTTTTGTTTCTTATCGTTTTTTTGTATTTCTATAAAATAGTATTAGTTGTTGTTGTTGCTGGTTTTAGTAAATTTGTTGCGGTTATAGCAGGCGCTGTCGTCTCTGGCTGTTTATGGCAGATTTTCAACTTCTTTAGTATGGATTACGTACAACAAATATAACGTCTATACAAATGTACGTAAATATGTATGCATGCATGCATGCACGTAGATATAGATACTGAGGAGGTATCTAGACATGGACTTGTTTTGCTAGATTCAGACAAGAATATCATCAACACCACATTGTCAGCGTTTGTTTGCGTCGTTTTTATCTACATTCTTAGCTGTGGTGTTTGTTGCATTTTTTCTTTTAAGATCATCAGAGCGTCACAAAGTTACGGACAACAACAACAACTGCAGAAGTTTAAATTTCTTTTTGTTGTTTTTATTTTGGTGCATTTTGTTAGAGGGAAGTAACACAGTTTATAAACAACAAAAATATATTTTTGTATTACGAATTTTGTAAATGCTTTGGTGCATTTTAATGGGCTAAAAAAATTGGAAATGTTCCCAACATATTTAAAGCAGTTTGTAGGTTTACAAATTTAAAATGAATTGTATTGTACATTTTC
>NW_026876062.1:0-18661 GCF_032173495.1 Musca vetustissima
GTTAAATAAGTCACCCGACAGTGTCACCTTTTCTGAATCTTCGTACGATATTGAAGGGCTCCGATAGGTCCTTTCCAACTTTAACTGCTGACCTTGTGTCACTTAAAGTTATCCTGTATAGCCGTATTAATTTTGCAGGAATGCCAAACGTAAACATGGCTTTAAACACCTCTGAGTGGATTGGGCTGTCGAATGCGGCTTAATAGTCCACGAATAGGTGGAATGTGCCGATATATATTTTTCGTGGAGTCTTTTCCAGGATCTGGAGCAGAGTAAAATTCCGGTCAATGGTGGATTTGCCAGGCCTGAAGCCGTATTGGTATGGCCCAATAATGCCGATTTCCGGACTTAATTCTGACTCCTGTACATCTCGATTTGCTCACGCTGACGTTTTTCTTGTTCTTTCTTCTTTTTTTCCGAAACACGTTTCTCCTCTCTCTCTCCTTTTCTCCTAATAATTTTCCATCACATTACATGGTGCTATTGTCTGCAGGGTTGCCCTATACGCTTTTTTCGCATCAGTGGCATTACGACACTCCTGATCGTACCATGGGTTTCTTGATGGTGGTTTTTGGTGCCCAAGTGTTACTTTTGCAGCAGTTGGTAGGTATTGGGCAATTCTTTGTTATTGTGCTTCTATACTATTATCAGGACAAGAAGTGCTTTCGTGAAGCAGGTGGGTAAGTTGAGCCGATTCGGTTTCTGCTGTTGTGTTTGCTGCTTTTCGACCTAGAGTTTCCGAGTTACATTCGATCGCGTCTTTGCTGCTACATTGAGACGAGTGCGAAACTTGGATGCCACAAGATAATGGTCCGAATCGATATTCGCTCCTCATATAAAGCGAACGTCTAAAACACTGGATGAATGTCTTTCGTCTATCAAAAAAATGATTGATTTGATTTCTCGTTATTTGATCAGGAGAAATCCAGGTGGCCTGGTGTATGTCGAGATGCTAGAATCTAGTGCTGTAAATATATAACCTTCACCGCTCTGTGGTACTGGGTATTATGCTTTTGTGCATATGCTTGTAACAGGCAAAAGGAATCAAGATAGACCCACGGTTCCTTGTGAGAATATGCATGGAATCACTTTCTGAGTCGTTTTACTCATGTCCGTCAGCCCATGTAGTTTTGTTAACATTCGCATTTATGATCCGATTTGGATGAAATTTGGTACAGTTCAGTTATTTGACCCATGGACGAATCCTAGTGAAATGGGAGAAATTCGGTTCGGATTTATATATAGCTTCCATATATAGTTTCGCCCGATTTTATGTGAATGATGCACCAAACTCCCAATATTTGCCTGATTGGGACAAAATTTTGCACAGAGTACTCCGAAATTTGTTAAAATCGCTTCAGATTTAGATATGGCTCCCATATATAGCTTCTTCCGATTTTATGTAAATGGTATACCGAAGTCCCTATATATCTTTCGATTTGCACGAAATTTGGCATAGCGTAATGAATTAGCTCTAGAATGATGTGTGTTAACGTTCCTGAAAACTGATCCAGATTTGGATATAGCTCCCATATATATTTTCGTCCGATTTAATGTATATGGTGTACCAAAGTCCCTATACATCTTTCGATTTGCACGAAATTTGGCACAGTGTACTAAATTAGGTTAAAAATAATGTGTGTTAAGTTTTCTGAAAATCTGTCCAGATTTAGATACAGCTCCCATATATATTTTCGTCTGATTTTATGCAAATGGTGTACCAAAGTCTATATACACCTATCGATTTGCACGAAATATGGCATTGCGTAATGAATTAGTTCTAGAATGATGTGTGTTAAGTTTGCTGAAAATCTGTCCAGATTTAGATATAGCTCCCATATATATTTTCGTCCGATTTTATGCAAATGGTGTACCAAAGTCCCTATATACCTTTCGATTTCCACGAAATTTGGCATAGCGTAATGAATTAGCTCTAGAATGATGTGTGTTAAGTTTCCTGAAAATCGGTCCAGATTTAGATATAGCTCCCATATATATTTTCGTCCGATTTTATGCAAATGATGTACCAAAGTCCCTATATACCTTTCGATTTGCACAAAATTTGGGGCAGCGTAATGAATTAGATCTAGGATGATGTGTGTTAAGTTTCCTGAAAATCGGTCCAGATTTAGATATAGCTCCCATATATATTTTCGTCCGATTTAATGTATTTGGTGTACCAAAGTCCCTGGATATCTTTCGATTTGCACGAAATTTGGCATAGCGTAATGAATTAGCTCTAGAATAATGTGTGTTAAGTTTTCTGAAAATCGGTCCAGATTTAGATATAAATCCCATATATATTTTCGTCCGATTTTATGCAAATGGTGTACCAAAGTCCCTATATACCTTTCGATTTGCGCGAAATTTGGCATAACGTAATGAATTAGCTATAGGATGATGTGTGTTAAGTTTCCTGAAATTCGGTCCAGATTTAGTCGAAGCGAAAACTGCGCCTGTTCTGTACAAAGTGTGCACATTCCAAGTGCGTATTCGCAGATTGTGGTCCTTTATACGTTTGCGGGGACGTCAGAATTGAGGGGGTTTTGTTTTCATTGTTGCTGCTGTTTCATAGTAGGGGTTTTCCGAGTTTCGTCATCCAGAGGAGAACATTAGTACATTTTACAGAGTTTACCTCTTCAGCTAATTAATATGTCCTTCTTCATGTTTCTAACCACTGTCACAAAGTAGAATTTCAGCAAAGACCAAGTCAATTGGAGCAGCATAATGTTATTCTTTTTCGTTTATTGCAGCATAAAAGAAGGTAAAATGGGTGGAAATCAAACAACACAAAAGATGAACTTATATTTTTTCCGTAATTTTTACTTTTTCCTTGCACAAAGTGAAAACAGCAGGAGGACAACAGAACGAAACAAAGAAAAGTACTAAAAATGGAAACTACAAAGAGTTGCAGCGCCAGGTAAACAAACAAATGCAGAACTTTGTCTACAACAACAAAAAAAAGCGAAACGAAACAAAACGAGAAATGAAACAATCCCTTGTAACTTTAATAATAGAAAAACTTTGTGATTTTTAAAGGTTAGCAACGCAGCCACAGAACAGCTATGGGTATGCAATTGTTAAGCGGAGTATGTGTGTGTATGTACATATGAATGAAGGAATCATCATACCAACACACATATATACATATGTGGTAATATTTATCAACATTCATACTAGCTACTAGATTCGAACTCTTTCACCAGTTAGCGTTGTTTGAAGTAGTCATACAACCACACACGTACTCACACACACACACACCCTCATACTGATAGGAAATACTGTTGCAGCAACCGCTGTTTGCTCCTTTATATTGCATGCCAGAATGAAAATTAAAAATCTTTTGCTTTTTTCCCATTGCATGTGGGGCCATTTGAGCTGAGCCGCAGAGGAAGAATAAATAAGTGGGATGAGTCGCCATCGCCAGCATTTGCTCATTTGTTTGGAAAATACCTTTTGAACGGAAATGGGTAAACTTCCACTGTTGTTATGGTTGCGGTTGCCTTTTTTCTGTGCACCAACTTTTAAGTTACTTTGAAAAGTGCAAAATATTGCTCTTTTTTGCATTCGTGTTCAGTTTGATTGTATTTTATTTGAATATATATTGAAAAAATGCTCATTCAATGGATGATCGGTATTGTTGATAAACAGATGAACAAATAAAAGTGTAGAAGAAGTTACTTGTCAAACAGCTCTTGAAAACAAATAATAACTAGGTTTCTAAGAACCTTGAAGAAAATAATGTGCGTAAATATAAATTCGTATTTAAGTAGTATGGGAGCAATTAGATCTACGCCCGATATAAAGGGAACTACTGAAGTTACCAAATTGAAATTAACTTCCGGTACTTTCCGAAACTTTTATTCAACAATTTCTGAAACATAAATTAAACGCAGTGAGCGAAGTAGTATACCTACATAACTACCATTCATACCCTACACAACTACCATTGAAGTCTAAGTTTCTGAGGATGTATATTCCTAGCTTGGGCAATATTTCGCTAAATTTGCAAACTTTTGAACGATTATAGGTCAATAGCTCCATTTTCTAACCCTGGAATATTTAGCTAATCTAATTTTTTCGGGGTGAATATTTGCACCATAAAATAATAATTTGGTCACTCCAGGTATTGATTGATTAAAGTGGAATATTGACCGATATCAATAAATATGGTGATCTAAGTTTTTTGAAAAACTCCGCCGTTTAAAACTGCTGACTTAGACTACAGTAATCATCTATGGGCAACACAATCGGACAAAAACAAAGTTTTCAAAACTGAAGTCATTAAATATTATATCAACATTATAAGCGTAGTCCTTGACCACAACCGGAACTTCGCGTGCTGTTTCAAAACGATCAGCGTGAAATTTTCGCCCTCTAGTGGGGTAATAGGTCAACAACACTTCTTCGATATACTCTCAACTTCTCGGGTCTATGTCCTTCAGGAGTAAATATATACGCCTCGAATACAAATTTTGTAATTTTCCAGCGAATACGCTGAAATTTGGCACATTGGCTCATATTTGGGTACAGAATTTTACTTTTACACTGTACCACCAATTGTCAATACATCGGGGGTTTTGAGCGAATTTTTTGTAAATTGAAACTTTAAATTTTTTTGGGGTAGCCAATTATAAATAGGGGTCCATTTTTCGGGGTAGCCACCATATAACCGCACAAACCCATCCCCCCTCCTTATCGATATTTTCGGGTTCTTGAGCACGCTCCTCGCCTTAATTCGCTAAAATTTGGTGAAATGTGTTTTTTTTTTTTTTTTTTTGGGTACCAAAATTCTCCAAATTGCAAATGGAATATATAGGTCAGAGTTTTGGTGTATTGGGATTTTGGAACTGTTTTTCAACCGAATTGGCTGCTATTTTTTGCATTTGGGATTCTCATTGTATAGCACATCCTTGTACTAAAAATTCAAGTTATGTCGAATGCGGCTTTGTAAAAATGATTGCACGATGATTTCTAGGTGGTATATGTGTCGATTTGTTTTTCGTGCATATTTGGAGCAGGGTGAAAATCTGATCAATTGTGTATTTATTAGGTCTGAAGCCGCATTGATAAGATCCAGTCGGGGCGAACTTTATATCATTTAAATTGTTGTGTGAAATAGTTAACCTAGTAGCACGCTGTATATTAATTTATATGCAATGTGTACTGGGTATTATGTCTTTGTGCATATGTTTATAACAGGTAAAATGGAACCAGATAGACCAATGGTTTCTTTAGAGAATATGCATAGAATCACTTTCTGAGTGGATGCATGCCTTTCCGTCAGGCGTTGGATTATGCGTTTGCATCAAATTCTACTAATCAGTTGCGTTTATGTTCCTGATCTGTGAAATTTGACCACCTCATTTATTTGGCTATAGTTCGGCTTGTAACCCATCGGCACCTGTCAGCTCCCATATATATATTTTTGCCGAATAAATGCGATTTGACGAAATTTGGCTAGGTAGTATATGATCTATACCCGATGTGTTAAATTTCTGAAAATGGTAGACTTTGATATAGCCCCCATTTTTTGATTTTATGTAAATGGTGTACAGAAGTCCCAATATAACATTCGATTTGTACGAAATTTTGCATAGCGTACTGAATTGAGTCTAGAATGATGTGTGCTAAGTTTCGTGAAAATCGGTTCAAATTTAGATAAAGCTTACATATATTTTCGTCCGATTTAATGTAAATGATGTACCAATGTAATTAGGGATTGTTGGGCACAATTTTCATCCGACTTGGCTGTAATTTTATATTATGGATTCTTATTGGAGTAGAAAAAGTTTCTACCAAAAATTCTCAATATTGCCAGTTGTTTCCGGGTTTGGGATAAAATTTTAAAGTAACCCACATCCCAAATTTCAGGGGTTTAGGCACGCTTTTCAACTGAAGTTGTGACATTTTTTCGTGTTTTCATTGGTTGTTAAATTTTCGTATCAATAATCGGTTTAATTTTTAGTTAAACTCCCAAATTCCGATAGCGCCCCATTATTGGCAATTAATAGGCTTTCCCCACCGACTTGGCTGTATATTGGTATAATGGAACTTATATATGGAATATGGCCAATATCGGTTCATTTTTTGACATGACCCACATATAAAGGTAGAGCCCCAAAGTCTGTCATTTTGAAGGTGTCAGCCGCATTTTACCGGGATATTTGGATTTTTCATAAGTATTCATAAGTATTCTTTATAATTTACTTCTTTTGGAGGACTTCATTACTTATGAAATCCTTAGAGTAATAATGACGAACCAGTCTAGACATTTAAAATTACCCTTAGTCAATAACTTCTGAGGTAATTCGGACGTATAATTATACCCTTCACCACACTGTGGTACAGGGTATGCACAGCATCACTTTTTAAGTCGGTTTTTGCATGTTCGTCCGTCTGTCTGTCCATGTTAAATTGTAAAAAAATACAGGTCGCATTTATGATCTGAATTGGATGAAATTTGGCATAGGTCACTTATTTGACCCAAGGACGAACCACATTGAAATTGGGAAAAATCGGTCCAGATTTAGATATAGCTCCCATATATATAAATGGTGTGCCAATGTCCCTATATTTCGCTCGATTTGCACGAAATTTGGCATAGTGTAATGAATTAGGTCTAGAATGATGTGTGCTAAGTTTCGTGATAATCGGCCCAGATTTAGATATAGCTTCGATATATATTTTCGTCCGATTTAAGTTAAATCGGTCTACGAAGTCCATCCGTCCGTCCATGTATTTTTGTTAACAAAGTACAGGTCGCATTTACGATCCGATTTCGATGAAATTTGGCACATGTCACTTATTTGGCCCAAGGACGAACCCTATTGGAAATTGTAGAAAATCGGTTCAGATTTAGATATATTTCTCTCCCATATATAGTTTCTTCCGATTTAATGTAAATGGGATACCAAAGAACCTATATACCTTTCGATTTGCACGAAATTTGGTATAACCTACTGAATTAGGTCTAGAATGATCGTGAAAATCGGTTCAGATTTAGATATAGCTCCCATATATAGCTTCGCCCGATTTTAGGTAAATGGTGCACCAATGTCAATATATATCATTCGATTTTCAAGAAATTTGACATAGCGTACTGAACTGATACAAGAATGATGTGTGCAAAGTTTCGTGATAATCGGTTCAGAGTTAAATATAGCACCGATTTAGGGTAAATTTGGCATAGCGTACTGAATTGCGTTTATAATAACGTGTGCAAAGTTTCGTGAAAATCGGTTCAGATTTAGATACAGCTCCCATATATATTTCCATCCGATTTTAGGTAATTGGTGCACCAAAGCCCCTATATATCTTTCGATTTGCACGAATTTTGGTATAGGGTACTGAATTAAATCTAGAATGCTGTTTCTGAGCTTCGTGAAAAGGTACATAGCTAGCCCGATTGACCCAACGTACTGATGTAATATAAATTAGTCTCTGGCAAGTTTCCCTGAAATCGGTTCAGTCGGCCCAGTCCGAATTTACTACTTTCCTTTCTGGTTTTTAGTATTACTATTATCTTATTTGGTGCAATGTACGGAAAACTTTATTTTTGAAAGATTTTCTAGTCGCCATATAGTCCATTATTATATGCAGAAGATGATCTGATCAAATACTTAGAACGGCTATTTAGATTATAATCGGTCAATAGACCGAGTCAATAGCCCCAATAACTCGCCCCGAGTTAGTGGGGCGAGTCTACTGAACGTCTTGCGTATTGATATCATTAGCTTGGTATTCTTAACATTTACTGCCAGACCCACTTTGGTAGACTCCTTCTCAATTTGTTTAAAGGTGGCTGTAACCACTCGAAATGTTCGACCTATTATATCGATGTCATCGGCGTAGGCCAGTAACATGTGTTGTTTGGTGTACAGAATGCCATTTCTGTTCACCTTTGCGTCTCGTATGACCTTTTCCAGTTGGATGTTAAAAAGACCATATGACAAACGGTCACCGTGTCCGAATCCTCGTTCGGTATTAAAAGGCTCCGAGAGGTCCTTTCCGACTTTAGCCCAATTCAGTACACCATGACTAATTACGTGAAAATCGGAGGATATATATGGACTTTGGTTCACCTTTTACAGAAAATCGGACGAAAAAATATATGGGAGCTATTTCTAAATCTGAACCGATTTTCAGGAAACTTAACACACATCATTCTTGACCTAATTAATTACGCTGTGCCAAATTTCGTGCAAGTCGAAAAACATATAGAGACTTTGGAGCACCATTTACATTAAATCGGACGAAAATATATATGGTAGCTATATCTAAATCTGAACCGATTTTCAGAAAACTTCATACACATCAATCTTGACCTAATCCATTACGCAGTGCCAAATTTCGTGCAATTCGAAAGATATTTAGGGACTTTGGTGCACCATTTACCATAAAATCGATCCAGGTTGGGACGATAATATATATGTGAGCTATATCTAAATCTGAACCAATTTTCAGGAAATTTAACACACATCATTCTAGACCTAATTCATTACGCTTTTCCAAATTTTGTGTAAATCGAAAGGGATATGGGGGCTTTGGTACACCATTTACCTTAAATCGGACGAAAATATACATGGGAGCTATATCTAAATCTGAACCGATTTTTCCCAATTTGAATAGGGTTCGTCCTTGGGCCAAATACGTGACCTGTGCCAAATTTCATCCAGTTCGGATCATAAATTCGACCTGTACTTTGTTTACAATGAAACATGGACAGACAGACGGACGTACGGATATGCATAAATCGACTCAGGAAGTGATTCTATGCATATTCTCAAAAGGAACCATGTGCCTATCTCGTTTCCTTTTGCCTGTTACAAACATATGCACAAAGACATAATACCCTGTACCACAGTTTGGTGAAGGATATAAAAATACCTTTAGTTAATAACTTCTGAGGTAATTCGGAATCTTAATTATACCCTTCACCACACTGTGGTACAGGGTATTATGTCTTTGTGCATATGTTTGTAACAGGCAAAAATAATCGAGATAGACCCATGGTTCCTTTTGAGAATATGCATAGAATCACTTTCTAAGTGATTTATGCATGTCCGTCCGTCCGTCTGTCCGTCTGTCCATGTTAAATTGTAAACAAAGTACAGGTCGCATTTATGATCTAATCATTTAGGCCTATAATGATGTCTGCCAAGTTTCGTGAAAATCGGTCCAGATTTAGATATAGCTCCCATATATAGTTTCGTCCGATTTCAGGTAAATGGTGCCCCAAAGTCCCTATATATCTTTTGATTTGCACGAAATTTGGCATAACGTACTGAATTAAGCCTAGAGTGATGTCTGCCAAGTTTCGAGAAAATCGGTCCAGATGTAGATATAGCTCCCATATATAGGTTCGTCCGATTTCATGTAAATGGTGCCCCAAAATCCCTATATATCTTTTGATTTGCACGAAATTTGGCATAACGTACTGAATTAAGTCTAGAGTGATTTCTGCCAAGTTTCGAGAAAATCGGTCCGGATTTAGATATAGCTCCCTTATATAGTTTCGTCCGATTTCATGTAAATGGTGCCCCAAAATCCCTATATATCTTTCGATTTGCACGAAATTTGGTACAACCTAATCATTTAGGTCTAGAATGATGTCTGCAAAGTGTCGTGAAAATCGGTCCAGATTTAGATATAGCTCCCATATATAGTGTCGTCCGATTTCATGTAAATGGTGCCCCAAAGTCCCTATATATCTTTCGATTTGCACGAAATTTGGCATAACGTATTGAATTGAGTCTAGAATGATGTCTGCCAAGTTTCATGAAAATCGGTCCTGATTTAGATATATCTCCCATATATAGTTTCGTCCGATTTCATGTAAATGGTGCCCCAAAGTCCCTATATATCTTTCGATTTGCACGAAATTTGGTACAGCCTATTCATTTAGGTCTAGAATGATGTATGTAAAGTTTCGTGGAAATCGGTCCAGATTTAGATATAGCTCCCATATATAGTTTCGTCCGATTTCATGTAAATGGTACACCAAAGTCCCTATATATCTTTCGATTTGCACGAAATTTAGCATAACGTACTTAATTGAGCCTAGAAGGATGTCTGCCAAGTTTTATGAAAATCAGTCCAGATTTCTATATAGCTCCCACTTATATATAGCTCCCACTTATAGTTTCGTCCGATTTCATGTAAATGGTGCCCCAAAGTCCCTATATATCTTTCGATTTGCACGAAATTTGGTACAGCCTAATCATTTAGGTCTAGAATGATGTATGTAAAGTTTCGTGAAAATCGGTCCAGATTTAGATATAGCTCCTATATATAGTTTCGTCCGATTTCATGTAAATAGTACCCCAAAGTCCTATATATCTTTCGATTTGCACGAAATTTGGCATAACGTACTGAATTGAGCCTAGATTGATGTCTGCGTTGTTTCGTGAAAATCGGTCCACATTTTGATATAGCTCCCTTTTATTAAAGATTGATTTTAAGTACTTGACGCACCAAGGAACCAATAGGAACAAAACGTTCTGAAATTAGTATAACGCATCCTGTGACAAGTTTGTTTGAAATCGCTTAATATTTGTCCTGATATCAAGTATATTGGGCCTCAAACTCCTCATGTTAGTCAGTTTGACATCAAATTTTGCACAACGTACAAAATTGAGCATAGAATTATGTAGTTTCGTTTTCTAGAAGTACAGACATAGCCCAAAGGACGACCTATTTATATTTGTTTGAAGTCGATTTACATACTTTATGAATAGATCTACGTAGATTCACATTTAGATAAATATCACATGTTTTATTTCATTCAAGTACATGCTAATAGTCCTGTTTAATATACCCATAGTGGTGAAGGGTATCATATAGTCGGCCCCGTCCGACTTTACTACTTTCCTTACTGGTTTTAAATTGCATAATAGAAATTCTTAAAGCTTACTTTTTTAATTTTTACAGCAACATAACATCATTGGTTTCATTTAATTTGCAATTTCTTTGGTAAATGTAGATTTTCTTTAGATTGACTTAATTTTGCGAAAATATCTACAAAATGTTGCTGTTGCTAGCCATTAGAAAACATCAATGTTTGTGTTTGTGACCGAAAATTGCAAATTCTAAGTCTAAAATAGATCTTCAACGAAGCGTTCAATTGCATTGTTACGGTCAATGCAAACATTTTCGAAAATAAGGATTCTTGTTCGTCTTATTGATGCCGACGACGATGATGATGATGTTGTTGCCTTGGTGGCTTTGGCAATCAACATTATCATCGGTCCACAACTATGGTCAAGGTATACAGACACACTACGGCAAGGAGTATATGTTTAAATGAAGAGTATAGCACACACACACATAGATGTTTGTACATCGACCTAACCCAACAATGATGCGGTTTAAAGTTAGGACAAAAATATACATATGATGAGAATGCTCCTGTCCTGTCTATCTGTGATTCCATAAAAAATAGTCAGACCAATGCACAAATGTTTACACCATCAAACCTTTTATGTTGGGAATGTTGCAAATTGCATATTTAAGTACTAAGTAATACAAACATTGTTATGATCATGTAGACTCACACATACACACGCATGCACTCACACACACACACACACACTTACTTTCATTTGGCTGGATGTGTGTATATTCTTGCCCATGAAATTGCAACATTTTGTGATAGATCTCTCTACCTCTTAATGTGTATGGGTGTGGTTGTGTATTCGTCTACACACACACATACATATGTATGCATGTGTAATTTCATCTATGTCGATGTGCATATAACTGACAATTTGGCCTGTAAGCCAAACAATCCAATTAAAATGAAATGCGGTCATAGTAACTAACACAATACGAAGAACAATGCTGGCCTGCATGCGTGTACAAGTGTGTGGCTAGCCCAAATACCCAATACCCATACACACAGAGACATACATTTATTGCATTTTGTAATGCAAGTAGCCATGCTAACTACATCGCAACAACAACAACAAATTTAGAGTGCGTGGACTGGGGGAGGGGGGTTACTTGTACATATTTAAGCATACACTTCCTTTGTCTGGACAGGTATCAATGATATTAAGGTGACGTTTGTAACATTGAAAGTTAAGGCTTCAAATTCGATTTCTTAGTAAAGTAGACAAATGGCTCAGCGAATACTTCGGAATAATCTAGATCAGTGTAGTATCACTCAGTACTCTCTTGGAATTTTTTGATATTGCTACCCCACACAACTACAACGAAAAGCTAACCTTCTGCGTATCTACATTCTCAGCATATGGATAATATTTTGCGATATTTGCACCCTATTGACAGATAATAGGTCAACTCCACTCCATTTTCTTACCCTGGCATATTTTCGAAATCTTGTTTACCCAAGGTGAGTATTTACGCCATAAAATAACCAGAAAGGAAAGTAGTAAAGTCGGACGGGGCCGACTATATGATGCCCTTCACCACTTTGGGTATATTCTACATATGTATCCTAACAGACGACGCGTTTTTGTTATATATCTATATCTGAACCGATTTCGGGGAAACTTGCCAGAGACTAATTTATATTACATCAGGACGTTGTGTCAATCGGCCTAGATATGGATCTTTTTACGAAGCTTAGCAACAACATTGTAGACTTAATTCAGTACCCTACACCAAAATTCATGCAAATCGAAAGGTATATAGGGACTTTGGTGCTCCAATTATATAAAATCGGACGAAAATATATATGGGAGCTATATCTAAATCTGAACCGATGTTCACGAATCATTCTCATCATTCTAGACTTAATTCAGTACGCTGTGCCAATTTGCGTGCAAATCGAAAGATATATAGGGACTTTGGTACACAATTTACCTTAAATCGGACGAAGATATATATGGGAGCGATATCTAAATCTGGACCGATTTTCATGAAACTTTTCAGATATCATTCTAGATCTTATTCATTATGCTGTGCCAAATTTCGTGCAAATCAAAAGATTTCCAGGGACTTTCGTGGACTATTTACCTAAAATCGGGCGAAGCTATATATGGGAGCTATATCTAAATCTGAACCGATGTTCACGAAACTTTGCACACATCATTCTAGACTTAATTTAGTACGCTGTGCCAATTTTCGTGCAAATCGAAATATATATAGGGACTTTGGTACACAATTTACCTAAAATCGGACGAAGATATATATGGGAGCTATATCTAAATCTGAACCGATTTTTACGAAACTTGGCAGATATCATTCTAGAGCTTATTCATTACGTTGTGCCAAATTTCGTCCAAATCAAAAGATTCTCAGGGACTTTCGTGGACTATTTACCTTAAATCGGACGAAGATATATACGGGAGCTATATCTAAATCTGAACCGATTTTCATGAAACTTTGCACACATCATTCTGGACGTAATTCAGTACTCTGTGCCAAATTTCGTGCAATCGAAAGATATGTAGGGACTTCGGTGCACACTTTAACTTAAATCGGACGAAACTATATATGGGAGCTATATCTAAATCTGAACGGATTTTTCTCAATTTCAATAGGGTTCGTCCTTGAGCCAAACAAGTGAGCTGTGCCAAATTTCATCCAATACGGATCATAAATGCGACCTGTACTTTGTTTAAAATTTAACACCAACAGACGGACAGACGGACGGACGGACGGACATGCATAAATCGACTCAGAAAGTGATTCTATGCATATTATCAAAAGGAACCATGGGTCTATTTCGATTATTTTTGCATGTTACAAACATATGCACAAAGACATAATACCCTGTACCACAGTGTGGTGAAGGGTATAAAAATGTTGTCACTTTAGGTTTTGGTTGTGCTGGGCATTTGGTCAGGTCCTCTTAACGATGCATATCTAACACAAATAACATTTTCGGTAAATATCATATCAACCGAAAATTTTAGGCGTCGTCCCATAACCGGAACATCATGAAAATTTTCGAAGAGATCAGCGTGCAAATTTTCCCACTTCCTACACTTTCACTTCCACTGGGTTCATTTGACCCGCTAAATATTGACTGATCTCCACCAAAACAGTCATGCTATAGAGGTGTCTATCTGTGTAAAATCTCGTGATTTTTGAGTCGTAATTGTGACATTTAGAGTGATCAGAAAACAGACAAAAATAAAGAAGTTGGCCCATTTCATTCCCTAAATAGCGACGGATCATAACTAAGCAAGCGGGGTCTTCTTTGGCCAGAGCCTGTCTTATATTCAATGATCATGTTTACAAATTATAATGAACAGGCGCACGACAGGGCGGACACACACATATCTAGACGACTCACCTGTAACATAGTTCTGTAAGAAATAAAAATTCAAATTCAGGTAATGTGAATCACTTTAAAAAGCAGGTCCTTTTCATGGGGACCTTCCTAACTGGTCCATGGACCATATTAAAACAAATTTCTGCGAGGAGGTATTCTACCCTCTGAAAAGCTCAATGTGCGAAATTACATATGCTTTGGGTGGCCCCATATGTTTCTATGTTCATTGAAAAAATAGGAATTTATCACAGGCAATCAACAACCTGATTTTTATCTTACTGGTTCACATTACCCTACAAGTTATTTAATTTCCCGTTTTGAGTTTTTACGGTATATTAAGTTTGCTATTCCGTTAGTAACTCATCGAAATAATCATTTCCGACCCCATAAAGTATATATATTCTTGATCAGAGTAAAACTCGATAACGATGGCCGCCTGACTGTTGTAATAACTCTAGCCTCTAAACGAATTAAGATAGATAGTCAAAAATTTGCACAGAGTTGTCTTTTGTCTGCAGGCATCTCAATATGAGCTATATCGATCCACATTTTGACATGGCCCTTATATAAGGGTATCCCCCAATTTTCGGTATTTTGGGGTTTGTAACGCATTTTTCAACCGAATTCGCTGTAATTTGGCACTTTGTATTCTTATTTGGTACCAAATCTGTCCACTAAAACTTATGTCATTCGTTTTTTTTTTATGGCGGTACCAAGGTATATAAAATCTTGGCCTACCTCGAAGCTGTAGTTATCAAGTTCCACAGTTGTCTACTGTCTGGGTCTACTGGACGTCTTGTGCGTTGATACCATCAGCTTGGTCTTCTCGCCGTTTACTGCCAGACCCACTTTGGCAGACTCCTATGCTATTTGTTCAAAGGTGGCTGTTACCGCTCGCATTGTTCGACCCATTATGTTGATGTCATCGGTGTAGGGGAGTAACATGTGCTGGTTGATATACAGAGTGTCATTTCTGTTCGCCTTTGCCTCTCGTATGACCTTTTCCAGCAGAATGTTAAAAAGGTCACACATTAAAATGTCACATTGTCTAAATCCTTATTCGGTATTAATGAGATGTGAGAGGTCCTTTCCGACTTAAACTGATGATCCTGTGCCAGTCCTGCATAGCCGGATCAATGTTGCAACAACGCTAAACACTGACATGGCTTTTAACACTTCTGAGCGGATTGAGCTGTCGAATGCGGCCTTGCAGTCGACTAAAAGTGGAATGTGTCGATGTATTTTTTGAGGATCTTTTCCAGTATTTGGCGCAGTGTGAAAATATGGTCTATAGCGATAAATCAGAAAAATAATTATTTATTCCGACCCTATTAATGTTAACCAACATTTTTCCTAAATAGAGTGTTACATATTCGACTAAAATTAGTCGAACCCTTTTATATGAGCTCATTTTGTCTAATATTCGAGAAGTAGCCGTTTGCATACTCTATTGCATTAACGGTCATAAAAATTAGTCCTCTACTCCATTTTGTAATGTTAACCTAATGCAATGACTACTACTAAATATTGCATCAATGCAACTGTGAAGACTTAAAGCTATTGTTAAAAGGCAAATGGGACTTACTATAGAAAATAATAAAAAAAATAATTTAAGGACAATACATTTTGAGTCTCATATTCCCAAAACATAGACTTATTTATTAGTACAGTTATATGGGTGCAATATATAACCAATATAGTGAAGAATTGAAATATCATATTAAAGCTGATTATGTTGCAAAACTTTCTCAAATGACTCCAAATTCAGAATATTGTGCTGAATATATGAATGCTACCCAGGAAATTCCAAGCCCCCTTTTTCGGTATTTTGTTTGTTGGTATTTGGGATTCTGAATGTATAGTATTTAAAAAAAAAAATGAAGTTTCGGGATGGACCACAAATTTCAGTATTTTGGGGATGTTGAAAAAGTTTTTCTATTGAGTATAAATTTTAGATTCTTATTTTTAAAATACTTTTTTTCAGAGACTACAGGGACCTATATGAGGCGTGGATTTTTAAAATATTTTTTTTTCAGAGACTACACGGACCTATATAAGGCGTGGATTTTTAAAATAATTTTTTTCAGAAACTACACGGACCTATAGAAGGCGTGGATTTTTAAAATAATTTTTTTCAGAGACTACAGGTGCCTATATAAAGCGTGGATTTTTAAAATAATTTTTTTCAGAGACTACAGGTGCCTATATAAGATGTGGATTTTTAAAATAAATTTTTTCAGAGACTACAGGGACCTATATAAGGCGTGGATTTTTAAAATAATTTTTTTCAGAGACTACAGGGACCTATATAAGGCGTGGATTTTTAAAATAATTTTTTTCAGGGACTACAGGGACCTATATCTGACAATCAAACATTACCAACATCGGTCCCCGTTTTAGTATGATTCCCATACAACAGTAACCCCACAATTCGGAAATTTGAGGATCTTTTTCTAACGCTACGCTTATTTAATTTTAATTTTTAATCATTTTTTTAATTATAATATTTAATATAGAAGTCCTGCTCTCTATTTGCAAAAACTGTAGTGGTAGATTTTCACAATCCTCTCTAGATACCAGGAAATTTCTGGGAAGAAATTTTTTAACGGTATGTCGAGTTATAAACACTTCGGCGCAAAACTCTTCAAAATATTTATAATGGGTCAGGCCCTTCTACATATGGGAGCCATGTCAAAAGGCAAATTTTCCGGCTAAGATATTTTTAACCATTGAAGAACATGGGATGTCAAAGTACAGCAACGTGGAAGTGAAAAACCTGATAGAGCTTCTAAACAACAAAAATAAAGAGTAACCTTTTATATGTCTATGAAATATTTTTGCAAATGTCCCTTTTGTTCAAAAGATGTGGCAGTTTTCTGCATAAATATACCAGTAAGGAAAGTTGTCAATGCATGTCAATGTTCCCTCGAAGGAACATACCCATGTCTTTCTGCAACCTATGCTAAATTTAACTTCATTCGGACAGATTTAGAGTCGTCCGCGGTCCATGGGATAAATTTATGGAAAACGATAAAAAATTAATCTCAATCAGACACCCGTTCGAAATACATATGGAAGCTATGGCTATATCTGCACAAATTTCAACAAAACGCAATAACGTCATTCAAGGGCCCCTTGGGCTAAGTCGTTGGAAGCTATATGTAAATCTGAACCGATTTTCACGAATCTCAACACTCATCGTTCTAGACTTAATTCAGTAAGCTATGCCAAATTTCGTCCAAATCGAAGAATATATGTACTTTGGTGCACTATTTACCTAAAATCGGACGATAATATATATATGGGAGCTATATCTAAATTTGAACCGATATTTATCTAAATTCGGACGAATATATATAGGAGCTATATCTAAATCTGAACCGATATTCACGAAATTTAACACACATCGTTCTAGACCTAATTCAGTACGGTATGCCAAATTTCGTGCAGATCGACATTTGCATGTGGGCTTTGGTGCACAATTTACCTAAAATCGGACGAAAATATATATGGGAGCTATATCTAAATCTAAACCGATATTCACGAAATTTAACACACATCGTTCAAGACTTAATTCCGTACGCTATGCCGAATTTCGTGTAGATCGAAAGTTGCATATGGACTTTGGTGCACCATTTACAAAAAATCGGACGAAAATATATATAGGAGCTATATCTAAATTTGAACCGATTTTCATGAAGTTTAACACACACCGTTCTAGACTTAATCCAGTATATCGAAATTTACATAAGGACTTTGGTGCACCATTTAATATATATAGGAACTATATATAAATATGAACCGATATTCGTAAAATTTAACACACATCGTTCTAGACTTAATTTAGTACGCTATGCCAAATTTCGTGCAAATCGAAAGTTACATAAGGATTTTGATGCACCATTTACCTAAAATCGGACGTACATATATATGGGTGCTATATCTAAATCTGAACCGATTTTTCCCAATTTAAATAGGGTTCGTCCTTGGTCCAAATGAATGAGCTGTGCCAAATTTCATCCAATTCGAATAATAATTGCGACCTGTACTTTGTTTACAATTTAACATGGACAGACAGACAGACGGACGGACGGACATGCATAAATCGACTCAGAAAGTGATTCTATGCATGTTCTCAAAAGGGACCATGTGTCTATCTCTATTCCTTTTGCCAGTTACAAACATATGCACAAAGACATAATACCCTGTACCACAGTGTGTTGAAGGGTATAATGAGAGTTGTCAAAACACCAGAATGCCAAATTACAGCCACTTTAGTGGCCCCGAAAAAGGGACGGTACCACAAGGTGGGGCTATACCAAAACGTGGCTCAATATTGATAATTTTTTGTGGCGAAATTTTAATACGCCATATCCAAATTTCTCAAATACTGAATAATAGGGGTAGCATTATATG
>NW_026876063.1:0-19045 GCF_032173495.1 Musca vetustissima
CGCCTTGTTGGTCATTTAAAAAAATCCACGCCTTGTTGGTCATTTAAAAAAATCCACGCCTTGTTGGTCATTTAAAAAAATCCACGCCTTGTTGGTCCTTTAAAAAAATCCACGCCTTGTTGGTCCTTTGAAAAATATTCTTTGAAAAAATCCACGCCTTGTTGGTCCTTTGAAAAATATTCTTTGAAAAAATCCACGCCTTGTTGGTACTTTGAAAAATATTCTTTGAAAAAATCCACGCCTTGTTGGTCCTTTGAAAAATATTCTTTGAAAAAATCCACGCCTTGTTGGTCCTTTGAAAAATATTCTTTGAAAACATCCACGCCTTGTTGGACCTTTAAAAAATCCACGCCTTGGTGGTCCTTTGAAAAATATTCTTTAAAAAAATCCACTCCTTGTTGGTCCTTCGAAAAATATTCAGTGACAAAATCCACGCCTTGTTGGTCCTTTGAAAAATTCACGCCTTGTTGGGTCTTAGAAAAATATTTATGGAAAAAATCGACGCCTTGTTGGTCCTTTGCAAAGATCTACGCCATTCGGTCCTTTAAAAAAAATCCACGTCTTGTTGACCCTTTGAAAAATATTTCTTTCTGGTCCTTAGAAAAATATTCTTTAAAAAATCCACGCCTGTAAATATTTTTTTATTTAAAAAAAAAAATATACACCTTCTGATAGTTCTTGAATAAAATATTCTTTAAAGAAACATTTTTTAGACGATCACTTTTAAATTTAGTGTGTCTTTTCAAGTCGCCTTGGCTGACCCTCTCGTCATCATATCTCTGCCTATCATGATTTGTTTTATTTAATCACAAAAAAATGTGTATATTTGTAAGGTTCGCTGTCTATGAAAACAGGAATTCCATTCATTCAATCATTTATAGAAACCGTATGTTTGCGAGTGTTTTTGACTGTTGGCGAATTGTATTGATTGTATTCGGTTTGAATACGTATTCGGGATTTTCTATTTTTTTTCTCCTGTTCACTGCACTGATGAATGGAGGTGCCATAAATGAATTGTTGTAAAAATCCATATATTAAATTCATTTTCACTTTGAATTATTTGCAATTTTTTTGCTCCGATAATATTGTGCAATTTCATATTTGAATAATTGAAAAATTCTAGTATTGTTACGCCTTTGATTCCGCCATGGGAAATCGACAACAAAATGTATTTCCGGTATTTAATGGGAATTTAAAAACTCACACTTTTTTATAAAAAAAAATTGATGGTTATATTTCATTTGTCATTTAGTGGATATATGTAAATGGATAAAAAATTGTATTATTTATTTCTAATAGAAATATAAAAAAAATATTAAATATTTTAACAGAGAGATAATGATTTTATATAAAATTGAAATTAAACAAGGAAAATATTAATCTAGAAAACAGACAAACCAGCCAATATGATAATTAAAACTTATGTTAAAATATATTACATATCCTAGTTAAAAATATATTTTTCCTTTATTTTCAGGTAATTTATATTTTTTGAAAAAATCCACGCCTTGTTGGTCCTTTGAAAAATATTCTTTGAAAAAATCCACGCCTTGTTGGTCCTTTGAAAAATATTTTTTGAAAAAATCCACGCCTTGTTGGTCCTTTAAAAAAATCCACGCCTTGTTGGTCCTTTGAAAAATATTCTTTGAAAAAATCCACGCCTTGTTGGTATTTGAAAAATATTCTTTGAAAAAATCCACGCCTTGTTGGTATTTGAAAAATATTCTTTGAAAAAATCCACGCCTTGTTGGTCATTTAAAAAAATCCACGCCTTGTTGGTCATTTAAAAAAAAATCCACGCCTTGTTGGTCATTTAAAAAAATCCACCCCTTGTTGGTCATTTAAAAAAATCCACGCCTTGTTGGTCATTTAAAAAAATCCACGCCTTGTTGGTCATTTAAAAAAATCCACGCCTTGTTGGTCATTTAAAAAAATCCACGCCTTGTTGGTCATTTAAAAAAATCCACGCCTTGTTGGTCATTTAAAAAAATCCACGCCTTGTTGGTCATTTAAAAAAATCCACGCCTTGTTGGTCATTTAAAAAAATCCACGCCTTGTTGGTCATTTAAAAAAATCCACGCCTTGTTGGTCATTTAAAAAAATCCACGCCTTGTTGGTCCTTTAAAAAAATCCACGCCTTGTTGGTCCTTTGAAAAATAATCTTTGAAAAAATCCACGCCTTGGATAGGCCTCCGATAATAGTCTTTGAAAAAATCCACGCCTTGGATAGGCCTCCGATAATAGTCTTTGAAAAAATCCACGCCTTGGATAGGCCTCCGATAATAGTCTTTGAAAAAATCCACGCCTTGTTGGTCCTTTGAAAAATATTCTTTGAAAACATCCACGCCTTGTTGGACCTTTAAAAAATCCACGCCTTGGTGGTCCTTTGAAAAATATTCTTTAAAAAAATCCACTCCTTGTTGGTCCTTCGAAAAATATTCAGTGACAAAATCCACGCCTTGTTGGTCCTTTGAAAAATTCACGCCTTGTTGGGTCTTAGAAAAATATTTATGGAAAAAATCGACGCCTTGTTGGTCCTTTGCAAAGATCTACGCCATTCGGTCCTTTAAAAAAAATCCACGTCTTGTTGACCCTTTGAAAAATATTTCTTTCTGGTCCTTAGAAAAATATTCTTTAAAAAATCCACGCCTGTAAATATTTTTTTATTTAAAAAAAAAAATATACACCTTCTGATAGTTCTTGAATAAAATATTCTTTAAAGAAACATTTTTTAGACGATCACTTTTAAATTTAGTGTGTCTTTTCAAGTCGCCTTGGCTGACCCTCTCGTCATCATATCTCTGCCTATCATGATTTGTTTTATTTAATCACAAAAAATGTATATATATTTGTAAGGTTCGCTGTCTATGAAAACAGGAATTCCATTCATTCAATCATTTATAGAAACCGTATGTTTGCGAGTGTTTTTGACTGTTGGCGAATTGTATTGATTGTATTCGGTTTGAATACGTATTCGGGATTTTCTGTTTTTTTTTTCTCCTGTTCACTGCACTGATGAATGGAGGTGCCATAAATGAATTGTTGTAAAAATCCATATATTAAATTCATTTTCACATTGAATTATTTGCAATTTTTTTGCTCTGATAATATTGTGCAATTTCATATTTGAATAATTGAAAAATTCTAGTATTGTTACGCCTTTGATTCCGCCATGGGAAATCGACAACAAAATGTATTTCCGGTATTTAATGGGAATTTAAAAACTCACACTTTTTTATAAAAAAAAATTGATGGTTATATTTCATTTGTCATTTAGTGGATATATGTAAATGGATAAAAAATTGTATTATTTATTTCAAATATAAAATATAAAAAATATATTAAATATTTTAACAGAGAGAAATGATTTTATATAAAATTGAAATTAAACAAGGAAAATATTAATCTAGAAAAAAACAGATAAACCAGCCAATATGATAATTAAAACTTATTTTAATATATTACATATTCTAATTAAAAATATATATTTTCCTTTATTTTCAGGTAATTTAAAAAAAATCAAAAATTGAAACTAAAAAATCAGGTATTTATTTAAAAAAAGAAAAAAATCCATAAATCACAAATTTCGTGCTGGGTAAGCAAATTTATTATCAATTAAAAAATAATTAAAATAAACAACAACGATTTTAAAAATATTCTACAGCCGACTAAACAAATTTACATACAAATAACCAAAACACAAAAATTTGTAAATAAAAACTGTTTACATCCCAAAAATGGCCTAATTTTACATCAGGTATCCCCCCCAAAGAGAATAAACAAACGAAAAACTATTCAGCAACTAGCTATTAACCAATGAAATTATATTCCCATTAGGACCCAAAGGGAGAAGAGGAGCACATTAATATTTTTGTCCCCATACATATAAATATTTAGTGTCAACAGAAATTATTTTTTAATTAAAATATTAAATGAGCGTCCGTATATAATGGCAATATAAGCCCAAAAGTAGTTATCAAACAAATTGTAACTATTTTCTGTTTGGGTTATTTAATATGCCAACAAAGGCTATCATTTGGCCACCCCACCCACTAAAACATAAACGGTCGTTTATGAACTTTTCCATAAAAACTCCAAGTCGTAATATGTTAAAGACCTAATGAGACACATTGCCACACAAAACTATTCAATCAAACAAACAAGTTTGTAACTGTATCCTTGGTAAGTTATTAGGCAGAAGAGGGGGTAAGGAATTGAATTTAATGGAATTATGTTGCACAGTGTTTTAAAAATATTTAAAGTTTATAGTATTTCTTGGGAAAATATTCTCAGAAAAAATCACGACTTTTTGGTCCTTAGAGAAATATTCTTAACAAAAGTCCTAGCCTTCCAAGAAAATCTAACAATCTATGGTTCTATATTCAGAGATTGGGCAATATTTCGCGATATTTGCACCCTCTTGACCGAATAGATATCAACAAATATTTCTAATATTCAATAGACGAGGGCTGTACTTGTCCAGATTCTCTTTACCGCGAGTTATGTTGTGATGTTGGGCTTTCAATTGCGGCCTATAGATCGAAAAAAAAAAACACAAAAAGTTAAGTTTTCGGTCTACTTCATCCCGAAATATGGTCTGATCATCACCGAAAATTATAGGCGTCGCCCTTGACCATAACTGGAATCTCATGGAAAATTTCAAAGCGATCAGCGCTATATTTCCGCCCTCTAGTGTGGTAATGGATTACTAAATAATATCTCAGTACGTAAGCACCCGTAAATATTTAAGTGTATAAATTTAAAGGTCAGCCACTCTTCTTGAACATACTATCAACTTCTCGGGTCTAGGTCCCTCAGGGATAAATATTGACCAATCCTTATAAAACAAAGCATGATTATTCTTTGACCCGATCCCCTTCTCCATGTAAAATTTCGCGTTGTTCGGGCCATAATTGCGGCCTCTGGAGCAATCAGAAAAACCGATAAAAGTTAAGTATTTGGTCCACTTCATCCCCTAAATATTCATATTTAGGGGATACAGGCCACATAATTGTGGCCTGTATCGTGTTTACAAAATATAATGGACAGACGGACAAACGGACACACATGTCTAGATCGACTCAGCTAGTCGAGATATGACGATCGGTATACTTAAAGGTGGGACTAGGACCAATATTTCGCGGCGTTACAAACTCTTGGGGCTGCACAAAGCTATAATATCCTGACAACATAGTTGTGTAGGGAATAAAAACTCCACGCCATTAAACCAGTAAGAAAAGTAGTAAAGTCGGACTGGGCCGGCTATATGATATCCTTCAACACTTTGGGTATATTGTACATACGTATCCTTACCATTGTATGTCAATGTTCCCTTGGAGGGATATACTAATCAGTACGTTGTGCCAAATTCTGGGAAAATCGAAAGATATTTTGGGACTTTGGTGCACCATTTACCTTAAATCGGACGAAAATATATATGGGAGCTATATCTGAATCTGAACCGATTTTCACGAAACTTAACACACATCATTCTAGACCTAATTCATTACGCTGTACCAAATTTCGTGCAAATCGAAAGATATATAGGGACTTTGGTGCACCATTTACCTTATATCGGACGAAAATATATATGGGAGCTATATCGAATTCTGAACCGATTTTCACGAAACTTAGCACACACCATTCTAGACTCAATTCAGCATGCTGTGCCAAATATCGTGCAAATTGAAAGATATTTTGGGACTTTGGTGGAGCATTTACAATGAATCGGACGAAAATATATATGGGAGCTCTACCCAAATCTGAACCGATTTTTCCCAATATCAATAGGGTTCGTCCTTGGGCCAAATAAGTGACCTATACCAAATTGCATCCAAATCGGATCATAAATACGACCTGTATTTTGTTCACAAAAATACATGGACGGACATTCATAAATCGACTCAGAAAGCGATTCTATGCATATTCTCAAAAGGAACCATGTGTCTATCACGTTTCCTTTTGCCTATTACAAACATATGCACAAAGACATAATACCCTGAACCGCAGTGTGGTGAAGGGTATAAAAATGGCATGCCTTTTAATAGTCCTTGATAAAATATTTTAAAAATGCCACGCCTTTTAATAGTCCTTGAAAAATATTTGTAAAATTTACGATTATTTATAGTCCTTGAAAAAATGTTTTTAAAAATCCTCGCCCCTAATAGTCCTTTAATAAATATTTGAAAAAATATTTTTAGAAATTATACGCTTTTTAATAGGCCTTGAAAAAATAAAACACGCCTCTAATAGTCCTTAAAATAAGTTTTAAAGACATCCACGCCTCTAGGAAGCCTTTTAGGAAATCCGCGTATTTTAATAGTCCTTGAAAAATATTTTTAAAAAATCTGCGACCCTAATAGACCCTGAAAAAATATTTCTTAAACATCTACGCTTCTAATGGTCCTTAAACATCTTGATAGTCCATAAAAAATTCACGCCTCTGATAGTCCTTAAAAATATTTTAAAAAATCCACGCCTTTAGGAGTCCTTGAAAAATATTTTTTCCAACAATTCACACCTGTTAAAGGCCTTTAAAAATTGGACGGAAAACATTTCTTGCTCTTAAACACTGTTTTTCTCTAACCATTACAAATTATCCTTTCCGTTCAAATAAAATACGAAACACATTCAACTAATAACTTCATAATACATATTGTGCGTGTGGCTGTCTCTCCGTCCGTCTGTCAGTCTTTGTGCCTATGTTTGGTTATTGTAATGATATAAGGGTCTGTTACCTTTTATTGTCATCATAACATAATGTGGACTTATTGAAAACCTGTCATCAACCCTAATTTACTTTTAATAACTTCTATTTCACCAAAAGGATCAACAATACCAACAACTACGACAACACCACCGATAACAACACAATACCACAATTGCAAAGAAAAGCCGATTTGTCAATGAAAACATGGCATGTAACAGAAAGAAACAAGCAAGTGGTTTTCTTTCATTAAATAATAAGAAAGAAGAAAGGATGGAACGAAGGACGAACGATACAATAGCAACAAGGGGCAAACGACCGGCCGTTTTAAACATTTAAGCTGGTTAAAGTTTTTCAAAAAATATGAATTTTTCACAAGTTTCCGGTAAGGGATAATGGCATATCCTCTAAGCAAAATACACGCACATACGAGCACACATACATAGTGGTTGTGGGTGTAACGGCCGCTGGCTGTTAAAATCACATAGAAACGTTTATCGGGCTTGTTAGTTTTCCGTGTTCGCCAAAAATGCGAAAAGGGTTAAAAACATTAAACGGGTTATTGCATGCATTCCTAACCTAGTCGCCCATCCCCAGGCCAAGGGACTAAACAGGGTTGGTTGCCATGGCTGATTATTTCTGTTTTTGGCTGCAAACACACACACACACACATCCACACATTTCGTTAGCCATTAACCCAATACATTCCTTGTAATTACTCAATTCATGGCGTAAATAATTAATGAGCTTTACGTGGGCGATGGCTAGCTCCTCACACACAGACACACGGTAGTAGTACTAGTATGTGATTGAGTAAATGATTGAGTTACTGGCTATAAATACAAGTAAATCAGAGGTAAGGTGTGTGTGTGGGCACGAGTGTGAATGTGCGGGTTTACTTTTATGTGGACATTTTATGTTGACATGCACAAAATCAATGTTTCTTTTGTTTTCCGGCATTACCTAAGTCCTTTTGTGACGTTTCCAGGCTATTGTACGGTGCTTGAATGGCTGGTATGCGTGATTTCCGGAAGTTTTATATCTCAGCCATTACTCATACTCACACACTCGCATTGAACAGAATTTCTAATGGCACACATATACGATATACCCCCATCGCCACAATCAGACAATCGCACACACACTCACACAGACATTCATCATATAAAAACAACAACAAAGGCTTGCTAATAGAGTGTTGACATTTGTTAAATAGCATTTGTTTTGTTGTATCCCAGACACATGTCTCTTTGGTAAACGAGATGTACGAAGTGTGACAGTCCGACAGTAGGTGGTTGGGTGGGTGGCTGTGATAAGGGTGACAAATATCTTTGTTGCGTTTTATATCTGTGGTGACCATTTGTATTATTATTATTATCGGAAAATAGAGTTAAACGCCTTTGTTACATTATATTTTTAATTGCTTAATTTCGAATACAAAAGGGCAAAGCGGAAAGAATCGAGGAAATTAGTTCGATGACATTTCAGAAGGACAATCATGGGTTGGGTATAAAATATGGTGCTAGTTTTTCTAATTTATCTTATAATGTATTAGAAAATAATGAATTTTCTAAAAATATTATAATAAAAAAGTGCTATCAAAATAAATAATCATTGCGATCAATGGAGTAAAGGACTATTTTATAACAGATTAAACCTTTTAATAGTTATTGAAATAATAATATCCGAACTTCTTATAGTCCTTGATATAATAATATCCCAACTTCTTATAGTCCTTGAAATAATAATATTAAAAAAACTTCTTATAGTCCTTGAAATAATAATATCCGAAGTTCTTATAGTCCTTGAAATAATAATATCCCAGCTTCTTATAGTCCTTGAAATAATAATATCCGAACTTCTTATAGTCCTTGAAGTAATAATATCCGAACTTCTTATAGTCCTTGAAATAATAATATCCGAACTTCTTATAGTCCTTGAAATAATAATATCCGAATCCACGCCTCAAATAGTCCTTGAAAAAATAAATTTTAAAAATACCCGCCTCAAATTGTCCTTGAAAAAATAAATTTAAAAAATCCACGCCTCAAATAGAACTTGACAAAAATATTCTTTAACAAATCCACGCCTCAAATAGTCCTTGAAAAAATCCAAGAACCTTGAAAAAATTTTCTTTAACAAATCCACGCCTCAAATAGTCCTTGAAAAAAATATTTTTAAATAATCCACGCCTCAAATAGTCCTTGAAAAAATATTTTTAAAAAATCCACACCTCAAATAGTCCTTGAAAAAATATTTTTAAAATATCCACGCCTCAAATAGTCCTTGAAAAATATTTTTAAAAAATCCACGCCTCAAATAGTCCTTGAAAAAATATTTTTAAAAAATCCACGCCTCAAATAGTCCTTGAAAAAATATTTTTAAAAAATCCACGCCTCAAATAGTCCTTGAAAAAATATTTTTAAAAAATCCACGCCTCAAATAGTCCTTGAAAAAATATTTAAAAAAAGCACGCCTGTAGTCTTTGAAAAAAATATTTTTAAAACCCTTAAAAACATTTTTAAACCCCTTATAGAGACTCCCGTCAGCTCGAAAAAATATTTTTAAGAACTCCCGTCAGCACGAAAAAATATTTTTAAAAAATTCAGACTCCCGTCAGCACGTCTATAGAGACTCCCGTCAGCTCGTCTATAGAGACTCCCGTCAGCTTGTCTGTAGATTCTCCCTTCAACTCGTGTGTAGAGACTCCCTTCAGTCTTTCTTAATGGAGTCTCAACTCGTCTATAGATTGTCCCTTCAACTCGTCTATAGATAATTCCTTAAGCCCGTCTATAGAAACTCCATTCAGCTCGTCTATAGAGACTCCCTTTAGTTCGTCTATAAAGACTTCATTCAGCTTGTCCATTGAGACTCTCTGCAGTTCGTTTTTAAATTCGTATGTCTAATTCCTCTTGATTTTTCAAGGGGGTGCATGTTTTTAACAGGCAAAAGCAAACGAGATGGACACATGGTTCCTTTTGAGAATATGCATAGAATCACTTTCTAAGTCGATTTATGCATGTCCATGTCAAATTGGGAAAAATCGGTTCAGATTTAGATATAGCTCCCATATATATTTTAGTCCGATTTACGGTAAATAGTGCACCAAAGTTCCTAAATAGCTTTCGATTTGCACGAAATTTGGCACTGCGTACTGAATTGAGCCTAGAATGATTTTTGATATGTTTCGTGAAAATCGGTTCAGATTTAGATATAGCTCTCATATATATATTTTCGTCCGATTCAAGGTTAAAGGGGCACCAAAATCCATATATAACATTCGATTTTCACGAAATTTGGCACAGGGTGCTGAATTAAGAGTATAATAAAGTGTGTTAAGTTTCGTGGAAATCGCTTCGGATTTAAATATAGCTTCCATATATTTTTTCTTCCGACTTAGTGTAAATGGTGCACCAAAGACTCTATAACTTCTTCGATTCGCACGAAATTTGCCATAGCGTACTAAATAGAGTCTAGAATGATGTGTGCTATGTTTCGTGAAAATCGGGTCAGATTTAGTTTATCTCCCATATCTTGTTTGAAATTGGTGCAGGTGCAGCCATAACTTCCATATGTATTTCAAACGGGTGTCTGATTGAGATTAAATGTTTAACAGTGCGGCGTAGCGAATAGCGTGTATTAATTTTGCTATAAATCGTTTTCTGTAAATTTGTCCGTTGGTACGCAGATGACTCTAAATCAGTCCGAATGAAATTAAATTTATCATATTTTGCAGAAAGACATGAGTATGTTCCTTCGAGGGAACATTCACATACAATTGTAAGGATACATATATACAATATACCCAAGGGGTGTAGGGTATCACATAGTCGACCCAGTCCGTCTTTACTACATTCCTTACTGCTTTTAAAATAATTTTAAAAACTTTTCCACTTGATCTAAATTTTCTTCTAATTTTTAAATACTTCTCACCAAAAAATAAATTTTAAATTACATTACTGCAATTTTTCTTAACTTTCAAAATCAACCTACATTTACCAGAACCGACAAACTATTCCGTAACAGTATCCAAGCAATAAACAAAACCAACAACAAAAAATATATATTCCTTAATTACTGATGCAGTTGGCATTAAATTACAAAACGAAGCCATAACCAAACCTTAAAATACATTCAAGCAATAACAACAATAAAAATATAACATATGTTTTGTATAGTCAAATTACTCAGACATTTGGTGGAGATGTAGGAAAAGAAACCAACGGAAGGAGAAAGGAGGCAGAACTATGCTGAGAACTTTAAACAATTTGTTAATGTCTCATCTATGCCCTGGTAACTGGTTAGCATTGCACAGTTATTTTATTCTATGAGCAGTATATATTTTTTTCTAAAACATTTAAAAATTTATGGCAATTCTGGTAAGCGGTACTGGTTTGAATTACTTGGTTGGGTAGCAAGCAGCGGGTATTCGGGGGTGTTTGTTTGTTTGCTTACATGCACAAAATTCGAATGTTCATACAGTTTGCAGAGGCAGGAGCAACGGAAACAACAACAACAACTAGAAACACATAAATTTTTGGCTTAATTTTAAATAAACACAACAACAGTAGGAATCGTGGAAATATAAAAAAACAGGACGCTCAACAGGACAGCCGGTTTTATGGCCATAAACATACTACGTTGGGAAATAAATGCGAAGCAGAAGGGATATGAATCCACTACTAAAGTGGTTAAGTGGTAGTAACAGCCAAAAAATGGTGGGCGATGGTAGTGGTGGTGGTGGTGGCGCGGCGGTTATGGTGTAGCTGGTTCTCATGGTTCCGCTAGTTGTTGCAGTTTATGTGGTAAACGTAATTCTTGTTGTTATTGTTTTTTTTATTTAATAGATAGCATTCGTAGTAGATTTTTGGCCTGTTATTAGAATACTTTAGAGATATAAGCTTGGAGCAATTAGTAAAAATTTATGGCATTTTCTTTTGGAGGTTAATAGGTTGATATGTTGGGCGGGCGGCAACATATAAGAGGTCATGAATTATTGCCAATGCTGAGGAGGACAATTCCTATTGTGCTTTCTCAAGTTCTTCTTACAAAAATAATTTAAAAACTGGTCCAGATATAAGAATTCAATCCAGCCGCTAGTCGTCCATAAATTCCATCCTCGATTTTTTTTCAACGACATCCCTCAGCTCGAATATAAAGGCTCCATTTAGCTTGTCTAAAAGGACTTCCTGCAGCTCGAATACAGCGATTAACTTCAGGTCGCACGTAAGCTCTCCTTTCAACTTAATTATATAGAATTCCTTTGGATCGAATATAAACATAATATAATAATATCCTCATCAAGTTGCCGGAATATATTTCTATAATCTTCTCGTCACTATGTACAATTTTTTCGGAAAGGGAGTCATTTCCTATTGAGACACCCTTCAGCTCGTATATAGAAACTCCCTTCAGTTCGACTCCAGGGCTGCCCTCAGCTCGTCTATAAAGACTCCCTTCAGCCACCAAGTTGCCGGAAAATATTTCTATAATCTTCTCGTCTCTAAGTACAATTTTTCGTAAAGAGAGTCATTTCCTATTGAGACACCCATCAGTTCGACTCCAGGGCTGCCCTCAGCTCGCCTATAAAGACTCCCTTCAGTTCGTCTAAAGAGAAACACTTCAGCTCGTTTAATGAACATCCTTTCAGATCGGTTTTGCTTTATTTAAATTATCAGTTTGCCTTAATTAAATAATGTATAACATCAACCCATTTGAATACACCCTCACCCACTTTTTCTAATTATATTCTAATACAAAAAAACTGACACGATTTTTTATTTAAAACTCATAATGACTAATTAAGTAGTATTTAAACGTCTAAGTATGATGTGCTAAATTTTCATTTTTCAATTCACCTAAAACACACTCTCAAATTGACAAGAGTGGGAGGAAAAAAAACGATTTTTCCTCAAAGGCGTTAAAATGCATCTAAATGCTTAACTAAACACTTACACATACATACCATACACACACATACAACGAAAATTGAAAAAAAAACTTTTTAGCCATCGAAAAGAGCAACCATGTGTGACCTGGAATTAAGCCAGCTAGAAAGATGCTGTCATCTGGCAGGGTTGGTGTTGTTTTTGTCACCTACAACACCCACACACCCAACAACGCCCTACGACAATATCGATGAAAGCCATAGCGTCCATGTAGCACACATGTCACCCAGTTAACTAGTAAAACAAATATAACATTTTGCACTTTTCTGTCTGTACTTAAATTTTTTTCTCTTGTTTGTTTCATCTTCTGCTTCTTTTCCGGCTGGCATTTGCTGCCACAGAATATGAGATCTGTGGCAGAAACTATAATCCATTCCCGTATGATAGAGTGTGGGTCTCTGTGTGAAGACAGCAAAATTGCAATAATCCTAAGCACTCGTGTATTTACCACCTGCATCTTATGCTCCAAAAATTTTAAACAGCATCGAGTGTTCGTTTTTTCGTATAAATGTTAAATTTGTGTTGTAGTTGTTGGTTTTTTTTTTCTTCATGCTCGCTTTGAAATATTTATTGAACTGGAAAATTCGATGTGAACAAATGTGGTAAATTGAGAAAAAAAAACTACGAAACTTAGAGGTGAAAAACAGTAGCACAGCAAGCTGGTATGTATGACCATGTTTAAATACCGAAATGAATGTAGAAGAAGATAACCCAGCAAACCATTTCGATCCGAAACGGTTTTTATAAACGTGCTCAAAGAAACTTTTACTGACGAGCTGAGGGGAGTCTTTATAGACGAGCTGAAGCAGGGAGTCTTTATAGACGAGCTGTAGCAGGGAGTCTTTATAGTCGAGCTGAAGCAGGGAGTCTTTATAGTCGAGCTGAAGCAGGGAGTCTTTATAGACGAGCTGAAGCAGGAAGTCTTTATAGACGAGCTGAAGCAGGAAGTCTTTATAGACGAGCTGAAGCAGGAAGTCTTTATAGACGAGCTGAAGCAGGGAGTCTTTTTATAGACGAGCTGAAGCAGGGAGTCTTTTTATAGACGAGCTGAAGCAGGGAGTCTTTTTATAGACGAGCTGAAGCAGGGAGTCTTTTTATAGACGAGCTGAAGCAGGGAGTCTTTTTATAGACGAGCTGAAGCAGGGAGTCTTTTTATAGACGAGCTGAAGCAGGGAGTCTTTTTATAGACGAGCTGAAGCAGGGAGTCTTTTTATAGACGAGCTAAACGGGAGTCTTTATAGACGAGCTAAACGGGAGTCTTTATAGACGAGCTGAACGGGAGTCTTTATAGACGAGCTGAACGGGAGTCTTTATAGACGAGCTGAACGGGAGTCTTTATAGACGAGCTGAAAGGGAGTCTTTATAGACGAGCTGAAAGGGAGTCTTTTTATAGACGAGCTGAAGGGAGTCTTTTTATAGACTAGCTGAAGGGAGTCTTTTTATAGACGAGCTGAAGGGAGTCTTTTTATAGACGAGCTGAAGGGAGTCTTTTTATAGACGAGCTGAAGGGAGTCTTTTTATAGACGAGCTGAAGGGAGTCTTTTTATAGACGAGCTGAAGGGAGACTTTTTATAAACGAGCTGAACGGGAGTCTTTATAGACGAGCTGAACGGGAGTCTTTATAGACGAGCTGAAGCAGGGAGTCTTTATAGACGAGCTGAAGCAGGGAGTCTTTATAGACGAGCTGAAGCAGGGAGTCTTTATAGACGAGCTGAAGCAGGGAGTTTTTATAGACGAGCTGAAGCAGGGAGTCTTTATAGACGAGCTGAAGCAGGGAGTCTTTATAGACGAGCTGAAGCAGGGAGTCTTTATAGACGAGCTGAAGCAGGGAGTCTTTATAGACGAGCTGAAGCAGGGAGTCTTTATAGACGAGCTGAAGCAGGGAGTCTTTATATACGAGCTGAAACAGGGAGTCTTAATAGACGAGCTGAAGCAGGGAGTCTTTATAGACGAGCTGAAGGAGGGAGTCTTTATAGACGAGCTGAAAGAGGGAGTCTTTATAGACGAGCTGAAAGAGGGAGTCTTTATAGACGAGCTGAAGCAGGGAGTCTTTATAGACGAGGTGAAGCAGGGAGTCTTTATAGACGAGGTGAAGCAGGGAGTCTTTATAGACGAGCTGAAGCAGGGTGTCTTTTTATAGACGAGCTAAAGGGAGTCTTTTTATGGACGAGCTGAAGCAGGGAGTCTTTATAGACGAGCTGAAGCAGGGAGTCTTTTTATAGACGAGCTGAAGCAGGGAGTCTTTATAGACGAGCTGAAGCAGGGAGTCTTTATAGACTAGGGAGATTTTATAGTCGTGTTTACAATCGTTTATGGGGGTATTTACAGTCGATCTGAAGGCAGTCTTTATAGGCGAGCTGAAGGGAGTCTTTATAGAGACAAGTTTTTATAGACTATCTGAAGTCTGTCTTTGTAGACAATCTTATGGGAGTCCACATAACCTTTCTGCATGGAGTCTTAATAGGCAAGCTGAAGGAATATCTATAGGCAAGCTGAAGGAGTATCTACAGGCAAGCTGAAGGAAGTCTGAATAGAGGACCTGAAGGAAGCCTCTATAGAGGACCTGATTGGAGACTTCATAGACGTCTAGAAGGTGTCTTTACAAACGAGGTAAAGGATTCATTTTAGACAGACTGAAGACAGTCTAAATAGAGGTTTTCGGTTGTCTGCGTATTTAGCAGCCAAACGAAATTGACCAATAACTGTCGGCCTTAGAGTCTGTATTGAGACAAAATGTTTACTGGGTTACCAGGATAAATACTTTCATGCTCTCGGATATCATTAAGCAACTGACTTAGGGCAAAACACAAACATGGCTTTAAAAACAAAAACGAAGAAGCAGAAGAGGAAGAAGAAGACTTGAAGAAACACCATATGTTAAGCTCTTTCTTTACACATACATATACATATTCTGATTCTATGCTTTCAAACCGCAAACTTCAAGAAGTGACTTTAAGGCGTGGGGGTATGCATGCTGGCATGTACCGAGGTGCATATATGTATGCCATGGTGCAAGTGTGTCATGTGAACATATGCATTTGTTTGGAATTTTCAATTTTCTTTTCTTTTATCAACTTTTGTCTTCTGCAACTAAGTTTTCTTCCGTTTTATGGAAGAGGCAAAAAACGATAAAAAAACGGAAATCTTAAAAGTTTTTTTCGTATGTCGATAGGTGAAAAAGAAAACTTTGGCAGAGAAATGTGTTTCTCTGTTTGCAATAGTTTAACTTTTGCTGCCTACCGATAGCAACAGCAAATGTTGGAAACCCAAAAAGTTTTAAATTACGTTGAAGGAGTAGAACAAAAAAATAAAAATCAACCTTTGCATAAATACATTTAATATTCTAGATTAAAATTGATTATGCTCTAACATACTAAGAGGTTGGCAAGTCGGGGGGTTTTGAGGGGATGGAAAAGGGAAATATTTAAAAATGCTGATTTTTAGTAAAGAAATTCAAAGAAGAGCAACTATAAAATAAGTTTAAGGTGGTCAGGAGGGAATTTTTGTAGAGGGAAATCTTCCTAACGTACTAATGGAAATTGAGGGGAGCCTGTATAGCCAGAACTCTCTATAAACGAGCTGAAGGAGACCTATATAGACGAGCCGACGAGAATCTCTATAGATGAATTAAATGGGTATTTATAAATGATTTGAAGGGGGTATTTATAGATGACTTGAAGGGGGTATTTATAGACGACTTGAAGGGGGTATTTATAGATGAGCTGAAGGCATTCTATCTCGGTGAGCTGTAGAGTCTCTATTGACGAGTGAAATTAATTTTTATACTCGAAATAAAAGACTGAAGGAAGTCCCCATAGGTTAGCTGAAGGTAGTCTTTACAGACGAGCTTAAGTGAGCTTTATTGATGGCTGATGGGAATTTTTATACACGATCGTAAATGGGTTTTTTATAGGCGAGCTGAAGTCAGTCTCTATAGACGAACCCAAGGAAGTATCTTTAAATTTGTCTATAGAGACTCCCACCAATTCGTGTATAAATACCCGATTTATCTCGTCTATCGACACATCGTTCTGCTCGTCTATAAAGACTCCATTTCGCTAAACTACAAAGACACCCTTGAGTCCAGATATAAAAATTATACTTAGCTCATCAGAAGCGATAACATTCAGTTCAAATATCGTTTATAGAGATTCCCTTCAGCTCGTCCATAGTTTCATTTAGTTATTTTTTTCACACGACTCATCAAAATTCAATCGATCCCATGATTAAATATTTGTCACAATTCTTGTTCCAAATTCCAAATGCAAAATAAATTTTTTGCTGACATTATAGGCGAGCTGAAGTCAGTCTCTATAGACGAACCCAAGGAAGTATCTTTAAATTTGTCTATAGGTACTCCCAACAGTTCGTGTATTAACAACCTATTTAGCTCGTCTATCGACACATCGATCTGGTCGTCTATAAGGACTCCCTGTCGTTAATCTACAAAGCCACCCTTAAGTCCTGCTATAAAGATGCTACTTAGCTCATCAAAAGCGACTACATTCAGTTCGCCTATATTTTCAGATAGTTATTTTTTTCACTCGACTCATCAAAATTCGGTCGATGCCATGATCAAATATTTGTCACAATTCTTGTTCCAAATTTCAAATGCAAAATAAATTTTTTGCTGACATATCCCCCATTCAGAGCCGAATATGTGAGTGTGTGTGTGTGAATTTGAAACTTGATAGGATTTTCTAAATAGTCATCTCACATCCTGCTGAGTTTGTAATTAGATGAATACTTCTATTACTATTGTTGTTGTTGATATTGTTGTTCTTGTTGTTTGTGTTTCTATAGTGCCTTCAGTAGTTTAGTGAATTTAGTTTAGTTGTTGTTGTTGTTTACACTACGTAATTAATTTAATGTATTTGTTAAAGTCTTTCGGTATTTATACTCTTTAAACAAACAAACATATACGCACACACACACAAATGTAAACATACTCAAAGCGCCCACCACAACCTATTGCACCACAATGCCATAATGGCACCCCCTACATAGTAACCCTCAAACCAACACATATAGAAAACTCTACAATCAAGCAAATGAACGAATGAATGAATGGATGGAAGACTGAATGACTGACTGAATGTCTGAAAGATGTTAGATGAGAATAGTGGCAAAGAGTTTTGGCATGGAGGGCTAGAAGGAGCAAAAGGACTTTTGTCAATTAATTTATGTGCATTAAGGCACAAAACTACTTATGCACACACAGCCTTGCTGCCTACTACTACAACACAAATAAGAAGATTGGGTATGTATGTGTGGGTGGGTGAGTGTGTGTTTATCTAATGCCAAAATAAAGTAGTTTTAAATTTCTGTTTCTCTGCTTATTTTTGGCCATAAGCAGAATATATGTTATGGTATATGATATTGAGTTGTATAGAACGATATGTATGTGTGTGTACATAGAATTAATTTGCAGATAAGAGTGCCAAGAATGCAAAACCCCCAAAAAACAAAAAAATTATGTAGGAACTGCTATGAATTGCAAAATTCCACAAGAACCTCTTAATTTATCTCACCAGCACATACATAGCCCATACCTTAAATAGAGCCACAAGCTGGATATAAATTCGGGTAAATTTACAATGGCATCTGGGTAAGTGGGTAAGATAAGTTCTCATTGGGGTAAGGTAAGGAAGAAGCAGGACAATGTAGTTTACTAATTAAATCAAATGTGTATCGAAATTTTTAAATGTGATTTGAAAATATTTTGAATTGTAAAATTTGTAAAAATAGTAACTCCTTCGATATGTTTCAGTTCAGTACATATTTCCAAATACTTATAGCTTTGTGAAGCTTCTATGCCCTTCAGGGTATCTTTAAAGATTCTAACCCTTCAACCCAGAGACTCCCATCAGCTCGTCTTTATAAACTCCCTTTTGATTTTTTATTTCTTCAGTTCGCCTATTAAGATTCCTATCAGCTCACCTTTAAAAATTACATTTAGTAACCCCACCCATTCTCGATTTTAATTTTTCAAGATTTTCAATGGGTTTGTAACTTTGCACATAAGGTTTGTAAATTTGCACATATATATTTGAAGATTTAAAAGAGAAGAAAAATTATTTACAAAAAAGTGTTGTTATTGTTTTGTTGTTGTTTTTTGTAATTAAAGAAAAGTCCTTATTTTTGATGGCGGGCATGATAACTCCTCACTGGAACATCGGAATCCGAAAATTCCAACGGTGTTAGAAAGAGTACATGTCTGGCTATCGTATGAACTAGGATCTTTGATTTTTTTTTTATTACATTGTGTTCAAAAACGTTTTCAATTACAAACAAGTAAAAAGCATTAAGCTCGGCCGGGCCGAACTTTGCATATCCTCCACTATAGAAATATTGACAATTTTTTGAAATGAAAACATAGGGAATTCAATGG